>NW_027502605.1:0-37307 GCF_021521415.1 Bidens hawaiensis | reverse complement strand
ACAAATAATGTCATGAGATTTTTTTTACTTCTCATAATGGAGCATCCTCTTTAAAAACGGACATCATCTCACCACAACCTCATCGTTCTAACTTCACATCTCCCCCTAGCTCTCCTTTCTTACCGGAATCCAGTGAAAAGAAAGCTTTACGACACACCAACTCAACAACACCATCACATCTATCCAACTCCCACCACCATACTCACCATCTTTGTTAAACGCCAAACGCCCGCTACCACCGCAAAAACCGCTCAACGTAACCACCCGTCATCGTCTCTACACTCTCGAATCCTCATCCAAGCCACCAAACCACGAGCTAAGGTGTTGCTACGTGCTTACATTTTTTCGTTTACCACCACCAACGATCGGAGTACCATCGGCTGTTTGAAAGCATCATTGCCGTCACCGTTCGCGCCTTTTCGGGAAGCATCATTGCCACCGTATCGCGAAATCCAACTAAGGTAAACCAAACATAAGTCCTATTAGTCATCTATCTAAGATCTTGAACGTGAATTATAATACATTTATTCAGTTTTCAACATGAGTTTATAAAGCTTGTACTATGATGAGTTACTATGGAGAAGATGAACCAGTAGAATTATAGAATAAAATATTTAACAATCTGCTTATCTAAAATAAATTGTTAAGCTCAACTGGTTAAGATCCCTCATTTTCAAACATCAGGTCCAGGGTTCGAAACCCCCCTACAACATCTGTTTTGTTATTTTTTTATATTATCAGTACAAGGTCAGATTAGCCACCTACAAACTAGAAGATGATGCACAAACTTGGTGGGAAGGCCATAAGCAAGTCAAAGGAGGAGACACTTATACAGCTACTCTTTCATCGGCTGACTTTTGTACCCTCTTTTATGAGAAGTATTTCTCTACTGCTGACAGAGAAGCCTACGTAAGGGAGTATGCTGTTATACGACAGAGGGATGCTGAACCAGCTTCGAAGTTTATGACTCGATTCTCAAGATTGGCTGGTATTATTAGGAGTGCAGCTGGCTCAGCACAGGAGCAGGCAGAAAAATGTAAATGGGCAGTCTGTGATCGCATTCGAAAGTCAATCATGTTTATGAAGTTCAAAGACCTTACTGAAGTAGGCGATGCAGTTAAGACCTTTGAATTCGAGAGAAAGGAATTCCTGTCTCGAATTGGGGAAAATAAGAAAAGAGATCGAGACGGGCAACCCAAGCAGGCTATGGTCCAATCATCCTCTACCATTGTGCAACATCAGGACCGTAGGGTTCAAGTAAATCGAAACCTTGGCAATCAAGCACGTCCATGGCAACCTAAAACCCAAAACCAGAAACCCGCTCAGAATAAGATTCAGCCGTATACAGGACCGATCAGAGCTCAACCACTGAATCAATACGGAATTCCGAACCAGACCACGAGCTCCCCATGTAACATTTGTGGCAAGAAACATGGGGGCGTCTGTCATAAAGCTATGGAGCATGTTTCAGGTGTGGCCAGATGGGGCATATGATTAAAGATTGTCCTAAACCGGATACTAAGAAGATTACTGGAGGAAAAGTTGCACCACCAAACACTGGGGGAAGAGTGTTCGCACTTTCTGCTACTGATGCTGCTAATGCTCAAGGTACTGTATCTGGAACCCTTCAGCTTGGTGAACGTAGTATCTATGTGTTATTTGATACGGGTGCAACACACTCTATAGTTTCTCTGTCGTTTACTAAGTACCTTCCGATTAGACCAACCCCGATAAATCCCACTCTAACTATTTCCACTCAGATTGGGAATTCGATCGTAATCACTCACGTTTATAAAGATTGTCCAATCTGTATTGAATCCGTCGTGTGTAACGCGGATCTATTTCCGATGCATATGTCTGAATTTGATGTTATCCTTGGAATGGATTGGTTAACCCATCATCGTGTGACTATTGATTGTTATTCTAAATGTGTCATATTTGGTGATCTTAATTGTCCTAAACTTGTCTATCAGGGTATTGTACCCCATAAGACTCTTAAGATTATTTATGCGCTTAAAGCTCGTAAGCTTATATCACATTGTTGTGCTGGATTCTTAGCCTCGATTAAAGATACCTCTGTTATCCAAAAAGGCGTTGATAGCCATCCTGTTGTTTGCGAGTACCCTGATGTATTTCCGGAAGAGCTACCAGGACTACCACCTGATCGTGAGATTGAGTTCACTATCGATTTAATCCCTGGCGCCGAGCCGATTTCAAAAGCACCATACCGTATGGCTCCGTTAGAGTTAAAGGAACTAAAGGAGAAATTGCAAGAATTGCTAGAATTGGGATTCATAAGACCAAGTGTCTCACCATGGGGTGCATTGGTTTTGTTTGTAAAGAAGAAGGATGGTAGCATGCGTTTATGTATTGACTACCGCGAGTTGATTAAGATTACCATTAGAAATAGGTACCCTCTGCCTCGTATAGATGACCTTTTCGACCAACTTCAGGGCGCTCAGTTCTTCTAAAAAATTGATCTAAGGTCAGGTTATCATAAGCTAAAGTTAAAGAATGAGGATGTTCCTAAAACTGCTTTCCGTACTGGCTATGGTCATTATTAATTTTTGGTTATGCCTTTTGGGCTAACCAATGCTCCTGCAGTTTTCATGGACTTGATGAACCGAGTATTTCACGAGTTCTTGGATAAATTTGTTATTGTTTTCATCGACAATATCTTGGTATATTCTAGAAGTAAAGAAGAGCACGAGGAACACCTGCATAAAGTGCTTGGGACGTTGCGGCAAAAAAGTTGTATGCAAAATTTTCAAAATGCGACTTTTGGCTCAACCAAGTTGCATTCCTTGGTCATATAGTTTCCGCAGAAGGAATCAAGATGGACTCTGCCAAGATTGAGGCAATTACAAATTGGCCTAGACCCACTTCTGCCACGGAAGTTCGAAGTTTCTTAGGCATGGCTGGATACTATCGAAGATTTGTAGAAGGATTTTCCGTCATTGCCTCACCCCTTACGCAATTGTTGAGGAAAGGAGTAAAGTATTCCTGGAATGAGGAGCGAGAAAAGAGTTTTGAAGAATTGAAGAAGCGACTCGTATCTGCTCCGATACTTACTCTGCCTTCTGGATCAGGAGGCTTCCAAATCTACAGTGATGCTTCAAAGAAAGGCCTTGGTTGCGTGTTGATGCAACATGGTAAAGTCATTGCTTATGCCTCACGCCAATTAAAGCCTTATGAATTTAATTATCCGACGCATGACTTGGAGTTAGCCGCTGTAGTTTTCACGTTGAAAATTTGGCGTCATTATCTCTACGGCGAGACTTGTGACATATTCACTGACCACAAAAGCCTCAAGTATATATTTACGCATAAAGAACTAAATTTGAGGCAAAGAAGGTGGTTAGAACTCTTAAAAGACTATGACGCAAATATTCAGTACCATCCGGGAAAAGCTAATGTAGTAGCTGATGCGTTGAGTAGAAAGAGTTTTGGTACCGTATCTTGCCTTCAAATCCACCCTCGTATAATCTATGATATGGATAGATTGGGTGTCGGTATTCAGGTTGGTGATTCTAACGGTTACCTAGCTAGAATGCAAATCGAGCCTGACCTAATCTCTCGGATTAAAGATGCACAGAAGTGTGATGGCGAATTATGGGCGATAGTGCAAAACCTCGAGGTAGGCAAACAGTCAGAATTCCGAATGGATGAGCATGGTGTGGAAAAAGATTGTGTGTACCAGATGATTCCGCTCTTCGTGAGTCATTACTAGCTGAGGCACATAGCTCACCATTCTTTATTCACCCAGGATCTACAAAGAGGTATCGAGACTTACGTCAAAACTTTTGGTGGAGTGGCATGAAGGAAGACGTTGCTAGATACGTAAGTAGATGTCTCACTTGTCAACAAGTAAAGATTGAGCACCAGCGTGCTAGTGGTTTATTGCAGCCATTGGAAATTCCTATATGGAAATGGGATGAAATATCGATGGATTTTGTTACGGGTTTGCCAAAGACCTTTAAGAAGAATGATACTATATGGGTAGTTGTTGACAGACTATCTAAATCAGTACACTTCTTGCCTATTCAAGAACGATTTTCGGTGAGTAAGTTATCCGAAGTATTCCTTCGGGAAATTATTCGACTTCATGGTACTCCATCTTCGATCGTTTCGGATAGAGATCCACGATTTACCTCACGTTTTTGGAAAGGCTTCCAAGCAGCTTGGGGTACACGTTTGAAGTTTAGTACCGCTTTCCATCCACAGACAGACGGTCAATCAGAGTGCACAATTCAGACTTTAGAAGATATGCTTCGTGCTTGTGCACTTGAGTGGACGGGTAACTGGGATGAATATTTATGCCTTGTTGAGTTTGCTTACAATAATAGTTGGCAAGCAAGTATTGGCATGGCTCCGTTCGAGCTTTTATACGGTCGAAAGTGTCGGGTGCCAACATGTTGGGAAGAAGTAGGAGAAATGATTATTGAAGGACCCGAATTAGTCCAAATTACAAACGAAAAGGTCACTGTTGCTCGAGAAAAGCTTAAAGAAGCTCAAAGTCGACAAAAGGGTTATGCAGACCAGCATCGGCGGGCTCTCGAGTTTGAAGTCGGCGATCATGTGTTTCTAAAAGTATCACCTTGTCGTGGTGTACGTAGATTCGGTATGAAGGGAAAGCTTAGCCCTCGTTATATCGGGCCATTTGAGATTCTCGAGAGAATTTGAGAAGTTTCGTATCGCTTGGCGTTACCGCCGCAACTTTCACACGTTCATAACGTGTTTCATGTGTCCTTGTTGAGAGGATATAATTACCATCCGCTTCACGTAATTAGTTATCCATTACATAAGATCCATGAAGATCTCTCGTATGAAGAGGAACCCGAAACAATTCTAGATCGACAAGAAAGAGTTATGCGTAGAAAAGTAATTCCTTTTGTTAAGGTTCTCTGGAAGAACCACTCCGAGCGCGAAGCCACATGGGAAACTGAAGAGTCAATTCGTTCCGCATATTCGAATTTGTTTGAGTAATAGAACCTTTAGTCCAGGTAACTGTGAATCCTATCTCCGATTTGATTTCCAACCTATGTAGATATTTTTAATTGTTTACACCACTTATGTGATTTTATATACTCTAATATGTCCCCGAACTATGGTATGAGTATCGATAGTTGCTTCGTATTATGGTTCGTTCTCCGTAAACTTCCCTATGGCATTAAGATACATTCTAGGAAAGCTATTAGTGCATGGTTGTAAGGTAATTGACAATTACGGGCGCGCGGTAATTGTAAATTACAAGTACAAATATGCGCAAGTGGGAATCCTAATGTAAAGATTAATGTCTATCATTTGTCTCAGTCATCATTTATGTCCTAGACAGGATCCGTATTCTGACCTACAAATTTCGAGGATGGAATTTCTTTTTAGGGGGTAATAGTTGAAATAACCCAAAAATAATAATAATAATAAAAATAATAATAATAATAATAATAACAATAATAATAATAATAATCATAATAAAAATAATATTAATCAAAATCAAATATGACCAAAGTGAAGCTAAATGAAAGGAAATAACTGAATATACAACCATCTGTATAAATTAATAAATAAAATAATAATTATAACAAAAAAAAATGATGACGATAATAATACAAGAATAGACAATATAATAATTTTTCAACTACTCAGGTTTGTCTGTTTCCTTTTTATATTCCACTCCAAAAGAAATGAAACGAACCAGATTTATAATGAGTGCATGTGAACTTTCTGGATGAATCATCTGATTTTGACAAATCAACCCTCCTTCACATTGATTAAAAAAAAACTCAGTAACCTTACAAACAGAAAGATATGACCACACCATACCATCTCTTCTATTCATGCCATATTCATCAAATCATGTAATGATAACTACAAATAATGTCATGAGATTTTTTTTACTTCTCATAATGGAGCATCCTCTTTAAAAACGGACATCATCTCACCACAACCTCATCGTTCTAACTTCACATCTCCCCCTAGCTCTCCTTTCTTACCGGAATCCCGTGACAAGAAAGCTTTACGACACACCAACTCGACAACACCATCACATCTATCCAACTCCCACCACCATACTCACCATCTTTGTTAAACGCCAAACCGCCCGCTACCACCGCAAAAACCGCTCAACGTAACCACCCGTCATCGTCTCTTCACTCTCGAATCCTCATCCAAGCCTCCAAACCGCGAGCTAAGGTGCTGCTACGTGCTTACATTTTTTCGTTTACCACCACCAACGATCGGAGTACCATCGGCTGTTTGAAAGAATCATTGCCGTCACCGTTCGCGCCTTTTCGGGAAGCATCATTGCCATCGTATCGCGAAATCCAACTAAGGTAAACCGAACCTAAGTCCTATTAGTCATCTATCTAAGATCTTGAACGTGAATTATAACACATTTATTCAGTTTTCAACATGAGTTTATAAAGCTTGTACTATGATGAGTTACTATGGAGAAGATGAACCAGTAGAATTATAGAATAAAATATTTAACAATCTGCTTATCTAAAATAAATTGTTAAGCTCAACTGGTTAAGATCCCTCATTTTCAAACAGCAGGTCCAGGGTTCGAAACCCCCCTACAGCATCTGTTTTGTTATTTTTTATATTATCAGCTCACTTTAACTGATTAGTTAACTGTTTATAAAGCTATATTCATAAACTGGTTGTGGGTCTGTTGGTTAAGTCCTTGGATTGAAACAGAACAGATGCAGGTTCAAACCCCTTTAACAAATTTGTTTAACTGTTTCTGTAAACATTAACAAATATTGAATTGGTCCAACTGGTTATGTTGCCTGTCCAAAATTAAGCTATTGGTCACAAGTTCAAACCCCACCCATGACAAACTATTTTTAAGCCTTGTTTAAATAGTATTCATCCATAATCATTTTTTTAAACATCTAAATAATATTCGTTAAAAGATATAAATAAGAGATATCGACCTCATTAATAATACTTATTTTTTTTAATCAAACGACTATATGTTTTTATATATACATAAGATGAAATTCGACTTTAATTTGTTATAAACCGTACACGACCTTATGAACTACATGTATACGATGTAGGTTGATTAAAAGAGTGTCACTCATATTTCATATCTCTGTAAGATAACTAATCAGCAATCAAGGTACAGATCCTAACCCCCTCCCTATTGTTATCATATTCGATTGTTATAAACCCCATTGATATTATATACCTTTGGAACTCCTAACGTCTTTGACACCTCGATTCATTTGACCGTCCGTTCAATTCATGTTCAGATTATAATTTGTTAATTGATTTGTTAGCATGCGATATATTTATTATTAAATTGCACTCGTTATCGCATGTTCCGTGATTTGTTAAGATAAGTATTGTTATTATATAACTCAGATTATTTGTACTCTGTTACCCTGAGCACTCGCTTCCCGTGGAGTGTCCCACGGGCATAACATTGTGGCATCGATGTTATGTGCTCCTTCCGTGACGGAGAGATCAGTTCACGGCGTCTCTTAAGTACAGGTGTGGTACATAGCTATTAGGAGGCGTATGGATATATCCTAGTTCAGTTTTTCAGTTTCAGTTTCAGGAAATGGTTGTGGGTATGCCAACTTACACCATTTCGGGTGATTGACATATAGGAGTGCCCCCCTGTATGTCGTCACATATTATCAAACTCAGTTATGCTTATGGGTACATCCGTATTATATATTTCAGTTCAGTTATTTCAGTTATATAATTTTAATCAGTTACATGTTATCATATATTGTGATTCAGTTAATTATTACTTGCCTTTGAGCCTTAATATTCCGTACTGGGCATTCGGCTCATTCCGTAAATCTTTTTTTACACTTCAGGTTCACAGGATACTTTGGGCGGGATCAAGAGAAAAGCTTAAAACTTAGGAATATTATGAAGATGTGTGTTAAGCTTATGTTATTTGAATAATATGTATTTGAACTTAGTATTTGAGTAATATGTACTTTTGACTCTAATGAAGTAATGAAATTATGTCTTTTGTCTCTGTATACCTCCGTACATGGTGACACGTCAGCCTATCCGGGTTGGGGTGTTACACTTCATGATGATAGAGGTCGACATTATTTCAAGGAATGTTATATTCAAGGTTCAATTGACTTCATTTTTGGCAATGCCAAATCACTATACGAGGTATAAATACATATGATGGCAAAATATATGTATCATGATGGCATATAAAATTGTACACACGTGTAGGATTGCCAACTGGTCTCGATGGCACCACCGTTGCCAGTGGGGCAAAAGAGCATAAACGGAGTAGTGACCGCACTGGGAAGAGCATCCGCTGATGAAGATAGCGGTTTTGCATTCGTGGGGTGCACCATTGGCGGTACAGGAAGGATATGGTTAGGTAGAGCATGGAGGCCTTTCTCTAAGGTTGTCTTCGCATACACATTTATATCCGACATGGTCGCCCCTGAAGGTTGGAATGACTTCAATGACCCCTCTTGAGACCAGTAAGCATTTGTTTTTCTTTTTTTCTTTCAATTGCATGTTAAAAGTTACCCGAATGATCGATCATGCATGTAAATTGATGGTTTGCAGGAGTATATTCTATGGTGAGTATATGTGCACTGGTGGAGGAGCTAATACATCTACAAGAGTTCCATATGCTCAAAAGCTCAATGACTCTCAAGCCTCTCTCTTTCTGAATGCTTCTTTTATAAATGCTGACAAATGGCCGCAATCACAACTCATATAAACAAATGTAAAATATGTTATAAGGATTATTATTTAGCTAAAATTATACGTTAGCATTCAAAAATAATTGCAACAGTTAATATTTAAAAGACACATTAATGCTTACAAGATGCATGTAATATGTAAATGATATCATTTAATTTAAATGATTAAATTACAAATGTGTAACACGAGCAATGTTATTCGCGCGTTGCGACGGTGTTATTTTTGTTTGGTTACTGTCGTCATTTTTATTACTTGACGGTATTACATTCAAATCATGCATGTAGCATGATGTAGGCATTAATATAATTTTTTATATCCAATAATTATATTTGAATATATAAATGAGACAATTCAAGAAATTAACTCCTAAAAGACTGGTTTTATAGTTAGGAAGATACACAAACAAACATCAGTTATAAGGTAATACACAATCATAAACAAAAAACTATTTATATATAATTGACAAAAATGAAGTTATTTAACTTATATACATGTTACATGTATGCAAATATTTTTTTTGTACATCTTCTATGTGTTAAAAAATATGATTATTACATATTGAAAAAAACGAAATAATGAATTGAAAATAAATTTAACTATAGAATAATGTGTGGTTGAACGTACTGGTGTTGGTAATGCATAATTGCCAAAATATTTTAATTAATGAGTTCAAATAGGTTTTGACATTAAAACTTGGATATCATCTTTTTTTTTTTCCATCTTCATCTCTTTTTCTCTTTTTCTATTATGAGATGAGTTCTTTTGTCGTTGAAAAATGATAAAGCAAGTATTATTTTTCACAGTTCATTTTTATATCACTGCATCAAATAATTTGAAGGTTTAAAAAGGTTCCTCCTTCAAATTCCCTGATTTTGCATACCCGCGAGGCATTTAAAATCTCAGTGACCCGTCCGGCTTCTTGTAACCATTCACCCCCGTCTTGTGACGTTTGTCCCCATGCACGTCAACCGACACGCCGGCGCTCTTGCTATCTCATATCTGGCGTCTTGTAACATTCACGCGGATCTGGTTGTCTCCGGAGATGATTTTGTCTATAACAGTGACGTGAATATATAAAATCTTGTAACATTCTCCGGCGCTCTTGCTATCTCATATCTGGCGCTCTTGCTATCTCTATTTGTACCGGTTCAGGTTCGAGTTTTTATGGGATTTTACCGGTTCGTTTTTTTTTTCATTTCGGTCGGTTCTGCTCGGTTTCAATGATTTCGGTTTCGATTTCTTGGTTTTTTTCGGTTTCAGTGTTGTTTTGTTTTAGTCAGTTTTTTCGGTTTCATTTCTTATTTTTTTGTTTCGTTTCGTGACATTTGTTTTACTTTGGTCGGCTACGTTTCAGTTTTTTTGTTTCGTTTTGGTAAGCTTTTTGATTGCTTTTCGATTTTTTTTGTTTCGTTTTGATCAGTTTTTCGGTTTCATATCGGTTTTTTTGTATCATTTTGGTCGTTTTTCTATTTTGGTTTAGTTTCGTTTCAGTTTTTTTTTTGTTTCGTTTGGTCGGTTCGGTGTTTTTGATTCGTTTTGGTCCGGTTTTTAAATTGCATTTAGTTTTTTTTTATGTTTCCTTTTGGTCAGTTTTTCTGTTTCAATTCGGTTTTTTTTTGTTTCGTTTCGGTCGTTTTTCTATTTCGGTTCGGTTTCGTTTTGTTTTTTTTTGTTTCGCTTTGGTCGGTTAAGTGTTTTTGTTTTGTTTTGGTCAGGTTTCAGTTGCATTTCGTTTTTTTTTTGTTTCGTTTTGTTCGTTTTTCTATTTCGGTTCAGTTTCGTTTTGGTTTTTTGTTTTGTTTCGGTCGATTCGGTGTTTTAGTTTTGTTTTGGTCGGTTCGGTGTTTTTGTTTTGTTTTGGTCCACTTTTCAGTTGCATTTCGTTTTTTTTTGTTTCGTTTTGGTCAACTTTTCGGTTTCATTTTTGTATTTTTGTTTCGTTTTGGTCGTTTTTTTATTTCGATTCAGTTTTGTTTCGGTTTGGTCGATTCGGTGTTTTTGTTTAGTTTTGGTTAGCTTTTCAGTTGTATTTCACTTTTTTTGTTTCGTTTTGGTCAGTTTTTCGGTTTCGTTCCCGTTTTTTTATTTGGTTTTGTTCGTTTTTCTATTTCGGTTCAGTTTCGTTTTTGTTTCGTTTTAGTCAGTTCGGGGTTTTTGTTTCGTTTTGATCGTTTTTTTGGGTTTCGGATGAGTTTTGTTTCGCACGTGATAGTTTGGGTATTTTGAATTAGATAAATTTTGGATAACTTGGTGTAACATCCCAAAATTTAATAATAATATTTTATATATTATTTCTTATAGTAGACGAAGTTTACTTAAGTTAGTAGAGATCTAATAAAATAATAAGGATGGAAGGATAAGTAGGCTAATTAAATGGAGTTCATTATGGACCAAAAAGGAAAGATGGGCCTAAGGTCCATGAGCTTAAGAGAGTATAAATACCCCTTAAAACCCTAATCTTTCCATTTCTCATACATCTCTACACCATAGCCTCGACCATCAAAACACACACTTAACTCAATTCCCGTTGTAGAGAAAACCACCCACAATGACATAAAGATTCCCGGAGATCTAGCCGTCGGATCGGTCCCAAATTTTAACTGAGTGTTCACGGTATATAAATGAAGATTCACATCTATTAGATCTTAGATCAGAGGTCGGGAAGTACGGTTTTTATCAGCAAAATCATAGCAGCTCAAAATGAGGATTTCCGGCCATTGTTTCACTATTCCGGCGACTGTAGCGGTGGTTTCCGTCGAAGGTGAGCTAATGGGTTTGTAGATCAGGACGAGACGGTTCCGTGGCCGCTTGAATCACTCAAATCGGAGTTCGTTTGATATGGTTTTGAGCATCTCGAGTGATTTCAAACAAAAACCTCAAATGTACGTTTTTGTTAAAAAGGTTTACTTTTGGTGTACGGTTTTACATGAAAATTGGTAGGATGATAGATCGGGTCTAGACAAATCGTAAAGTTGCAAACTTGAAGATTAAAATGGGCTTAACGAACTCATGGTTATGAACGCCTCGTTTAATTAAACCCTAGATCTAGTTTGAACGTTTTAGCCATAAAGGTTCAAGTTTTATGCTAGAAAAGGGTTGAGTCTTGATGATGGGTTGATAACGAATGTAAAACGGTGGTGAAACGGCTGAGATATCTTTTTTCCGGCGATATCCCGGTTTTCCGGCGAAGGCGGCGCCGGAGTTGGTTGTACGAGGTAAAGATGTCAGAGAATGTTCTCTAACATTCTGACCTAACCCTAGTTCGTTAGTGGTGACTTGACGAACTAGAAGGTAATTCGTTAATCAATTTCGTTAGGAGGAAGTAACGAACTAGAAGCAGTTTGTTTAGTCGTTCGTTAAGGATAAGTAACGAAGAAGCTCCATTTCGTTAACTAGTTCGTTAAGGAAGAACTGACGAATGAACCCCCAGTTCGTTAAGGGTTCAGTTCGTTAAAGACCAGTTCGTTATAATAGTCAGTTCGTTATAATGAATGAGTTCATTCGTTAAGAACCCCATTCGTTAAGGGCTGGATAACGAACTAGAAGATTGGCAGAATTACAGAAGTGGTCCCTAGACTTAGAAAAGAATGATATAAATACATAATAGCCCTTGGACTTTGTTAATTAATGAAAGACACCTTAAAGGTCAACGAGTAACGATTAGCTAACCGGGTAATGATTCAATGAAGTAAAACTGGCTTAGACGCGTAAGGCTAATTAAGTAGCAATGAGAATGACTAGAGCGGTACTTAATATTGTAATTATTAAACAGTTAGACACGCACAGCTCGAGAAGGAATAACCAGTAGCAGAAGAAGTAATCGAGTTCAGGTGAGTTTCTAGCCCCATTCCTTGTTATGTTTTTCGGGGCTGTGTGCATACTCGATGTGATTAGTTAATACACTTACCTTAAGTGGTAAGTGTATGCTATATATGATATGTGATAGATATGAATGATTGTTTGTCGGTACGCGAACGACCTTCGTATATTGCGCGTACTGTCAGGTTAATAATAAAGATATGAATATTACATGTAGTGTAAGGATAATTGCTTGTCGATACGTGAAAGATCTTCAGATATTGCACGTATTGCCAAGAATAGTGATGATCGTCTCCTTATATAGATATTAAATGATAACTTATATATAGAGTTCCCTCTACGGATAATATATAGAGTGTTCCTTTGATGGAAAACATAGTGTTCCTTTGATGGAAAGCATAGTGTTCCTTTGATGGAAAGCATAGTGTTCCTTTAATGGAAAGCATAGTGTTCCTTTAATGGAAACCCAGTGTTCCTTTGATGGAAAGCATAGTGTTCCTTTAATGGAAAGCATAGTGTTCCTTCTATAGAAGTATATAGGATGTTCCTTCTATGAAGAATATATAATAGAGTGTCCTTCTATGGAGAATATAGATAGTAGGGTAATAGTAATAGTTCTTTTAATAGATATTATGTGATGTCCTCTTATGGATATTTATACAAGGTTAAGATATGTATGTATGTAAGATATGTGTATGTATTGTCTGTCGCCTGATTAACTAGAACTCACTCAGCGTAGCTGACTTTTAGTATGCACGCAGGTATACATGTTTATTGAGAGAGCATGAGGAGGACACATGGCATGGATTGAACGGCTGGCATCTGAAGATGGGAGAAATGGTGTTTAAAATATGATATTTTAAGTTGGTTTTAAAGAAAAGATTAAATGTTTTGTAACAAATGATTTCAGTTAACGTTTCCACAAATGTTTTAATAAACTCTGATTTGTAAAACTGTGTTTATGAGTAAATCCGACGCTAAAGTAAGGCTACCGGAAACGGGGCCTTACACTTATGTGCTTCGAAGGTATGTGCCGCATAAGCTAAACATGAAAGTTTATGCAAGTTTTTGTGTTGAGAATGAAGACAAATAATTTGACTCTTTAGGAAACTATTCAAAACTAAGAATATGACAATTTGTGAACTTTTGAGAAGTTTTGAGCGGTTAAATCATTTGGAATGATAAAGATAGTGTAGAAAAGAGACAAAATTTGAGCTTTTCGAAGTTGATACTATGCCAAAGGCTCTTGTACCAATTAAAAGTTCATGAAGGATCAAAAGATATGTAACACCCCGTAACCGCAGCGGAAACGTACACGGGATGCAACAGACACATCTGATATCAACAACATTGCTTATAAAGAAAATACCACTACATTAATTTATAACATATTACATTGTTGCGAGTTTCGTTACTGTCTTGGTGTTACACACATATTTTACCGATAAGACATTAATAAATTCATTACAAAACATAGAGCAGCAAGCTTTCAACAGGTAGCACAGATAGTTAAGCACATATCAATCATTCCAACTTGGGCATACCTAGAAAACATGTAAAGAAAACGGGTCAACTACGAATAGTTGGTGAGTTTCACTAATTTAAATAAACATTGACAAATCATTTTAATAATCATTTATTAACAATATAATCATGCTGGGAACTATGTTACCCCAGAACATTTCCATTAACTTCCTGGGAACTATGTTACCCCAGAACAATAATAACCCCTGGGAACTATGTTACCCCAGAACAATAAATACCCCTGGGAACTATGTTACCCCAGAACAATCACAACCTCTGGGAACTATGTTACCCCAGAACAATAATAACCCCTGGGAACTATGTTACCCCAGAACAATAATAACCCCTGGGAACTATGTTACCCCAGAACAATAATAACCCCTGGGAACTATGTTACCCCAGAACAATAATAACCCCTGGGAACTATGTTACCCCAGAACAATAATAACCCCTGGGAACTCTGTTACCCCAGAACAATAACACATGATAAACATTTTATATATTCTGTGCATCAGACCATATATATATAAATGTACAAGTATTTCCATACGATCGGTATGTACTTAAATACTTTAAATAAGACATGTTTTCCGCCCCGGGAAAATATAATTAAAACAATTCATTAAAAGGGGCTCGTGAAAACTCACCTTAGCACATGCAAGCAGGTAACAACAATCATTATCAATTAACACGTCCAATCGGTAATATGATCCCTACGATCGTTATTATACAATTATTGTTTATATAATCTTTAACCTTATCAATCGGTACATCTGGGGACACTGTTAACCCAGTACTATACCTGTTCCGGGGGCAATGTTAACCCAGAAACACTTCTCCGGACTCAGATTGTGATGTCGTTTAGAGTTCCATGGTCCCAATTACTATTAGTCGTTTTTCTCGTTTTGCGTGCCTAGCACGGTTATTCGTTTTTATGTTTCAAAAATGAGTTTGGTCACACACGACCCGAAAATAGTCGTTGACTGATAGTTTAAGTAATGTTGTGAAATTTGAGCTCGGTTTAGACGCCCCGTTTGGCAGCGGGACCCGTTTCCGTCTTTAGCGTACCGGAAACTGTTAAAATAGATTAAAATTACTCAAATCATCCGAATTATTTTCGGATGATTTATTTTTACTTGTTTAACTCATTTATATGAAAATAGTTCATTTTTAGGGTTTTTATACACCAGTCAGCTCGCTTAAGCGAACTTCACCGGTTTACGCGTTTTAACTTTAAAAGTTTGATAATTAGCACAAATAATTATCCGTTTACTCTCGGATCTTGAAATTTTGTACAAATCACTTTTTAACAGTGGGGAATTTTATAAAAATATTTCCAGAATTAATTTCTATATTTAAAATTTATTTATCTATTTTTAAATACCATTTAAACACTAAATATGTCGTAAATATCAAACGATCTTAGAAAAATCCCAAATTTTTCCTGGATGTCCCCTGCCATCCACATAGTCCCCTGTAATTTTTCCAGAACCAAAATCTTCTTTTACATGCCCTTTTTACTAAAACCGAGCTAGAAATCCCTAGAATTCGTTTAACCGAAAAGCCTACTTAGACTTCTCCAACGGACCTCAAATTTTGTGTGTGACTTATACATGATATGAAAAGCTTATCTGCAATTTTCCAGAATTTTTCATGATATTTAACTATTTTTCACCATTTTTGGCCAAAACCGAGCATTAAATTCACCAAATATTCATCCTTTATCCAAAAATTACCAAAAACTCACAGATCTCATATTTTCATGTGTTTAACACCTCTGTAAAATTTCATGACCTAACTCTAAAGCATCAACAATCTGTCCAAATTTCCCAAAACCGAACATAAACCGAATATACCTTTCGTTTTCCGCCACTACAAGCTACAAACTCGTCTTTCCGCCTTTTCTACCACTAAACACAGAGCTTAGTTTTAGAATTAACCCTTAGAGAGAGAGAGAGAGAGAGATTAAAGAGTCTTGAGCTTGTCTCTCCACGTGAAGCACGCTTATCTTCCAGGAAAGGGGCTCCTACACCATCTTGATCTGATGAGTGAGAGTGCGGAGAGAAAAGATGGCGGTTGATGATGGTGGTTACGGTTGGTGGCCTGTGGTGGTACGAAGTGGTTTCCTGTTGGTGACGAGTTGACGGTGGTGTGTCGCGGTTATGCTACGGTGGAGTTACGGTGCCATGAAGGTGGAGAGAAAGAGAGAGAGAAAGGTGGTTGATGGTATTTTGTGTGGTAGGAAGTGGCGGTTTTATAGTGCTACCGTTGTTTCCGTGAGGAGTATGATAGTGATGGTGGTTTACTACGGTGGAGAGACGTGGTTAGGTTTGTTGGTCTAGTGCTAACAAAGAGCAGAGAGGAAGAGTAGTTGTAATTTGTTGAGTCTTGAATGATGTGTATATCATCTTGCTTCATAGGATTGTTTATATGGTAGGTAACAAGCATGATGAAGATCTTTAACAGTAGTGATCATATATATTTGATGGCCTTGGTTAGAAAATATCAACAAAGAGATGGGTTTGTGTTGCTTGTGTCAGCATACACGACAAGAGTGGGAGTGCTCATGATTGACTTCTACCATATGTGTTTCCTTTTTGAAGATATTGTTTATCTTTATTTTATCTTTTCTTTTATTATGGTAAAAATGTTCAAAGTAATTTTACTAAAATCATATTATCATTTTAGTCATGGTCTCTGTTTGTTTGGAGGCAACTTTGAACACACTTTTATTAAACTTGTATGTCATCTTATTTGCCCGACATTATACCTGAAGTTTCATATTAGTTTGATGAAACATATAAAGTTTTAGATTTATTAGTTGCATTAAATTCATTTGAAGACTATATGACTTGTTCTATTGTATGTGCATTAAACTCTCGTAGACCTTATACAAGTTTTTAAAAAACAAAAATGTCTATATTTTTATATTATTTTTGTTTTGGTATATATATATATATGGATGGCGTTATGAAGTTTTAATAACATAGAAAGGGCCATGATGTTTGGATTAGTTAGGGATGAATTAGAGATAAATCTATGTGATTAAGTTATATTCCATGGAGATTAGATGTTAATATTAACCTTATTCGTTCTCACGTTTATGTACCGGTAATATTCACAAAATTGGTTCGTTAAAGTAATAATAAACGCTCGAAGAACTAATTCGTTTTTTTTTTTTTTTTTTTTTTTTTTTGTTGTTGTTGATATTTTATACATTCATATAATATAAACTCAAACCTTATAGGTACGTTAAATATGTTCAGGTCAATTACACAAGTTATCACCAATGCTCATATCCATCGGATAAAATTCGAATGTTCAAGTAATCTATAAAACTACTTATAAGCAATGTATCATGCATGTGGGTTTGTTCTAGACTCGTTGATGATGATTAAATCTACAAAATTTGATCTAAAGGGAATTAACACAAAGAAATCATATTTAGTACTTGTACGGGAAACGACTTTATTTACGGAGTGTCACATTCTCCCCATGTTATTAGAATTTCGTCCCGAAATTCAGTTGAGGTTAAGTCCTTTAAACGAGTTATGAGGATGAACTTGGAAGGAATGGGTCATTGGGTTGGGGTGGAGAGATTTATTTTCCTATAAAGAATGAATTGCGCAAACTTTTATGATCGAATATGTGCTGCAAACTCGACCCATCTTCGTTGCCTCATATTCAGTTCTTTCTGATCGAATATGTGCTGTAAACTTTTATGATCGGTGGAGATGGTGCACTTCGTACCGTAGAGATAATGTCTCCAGATTTTAAGTGTGAAGATAACCGCTCCCAGTTCTAAGTCGTGAGTAGTATAATTTTCTCGTGTACTTTTAACTGTCGGGAAGCATAGGCTATAATCTTATTATTCTGCATCAACACGCATCCTAACCCTCTACGCGATGCGTCACAATACGCGACAAAACCATCGTCTCCATCAGGGAGACTTAAAATCGGCGCTTGGCACAATTTTTGCTTTATTGTTTGAAACGTCGTTTTCTGCTCTTCTCCCCATTCATACTTTCGATCCTTTTAAGTCAGGAAAGTTAAAGGTTGGGCGATGCTGGAAAAGTTCTCTATAAATCGACGATAATATCCAGCTAAGCCTAAGAATTGGCGGATTTCCTTTGGCGATTTAGGCGCTTGCCAATTCGTAATTGCTTCAACCTTACTCGGATCCACGTGTATTCCTTGATGGTTTACAACGTGACCGAGGAATTGCACTTCTTGTAACCAGAAGTTACACTTGGGGAATTTTGCATACAACCTCTCCTGATTCAGAAGCTCTAAAATTATTCTTAAGTGTCGCTCGTGCTCTTTTTTACTTTTCGAGTAGATCAAAATATCGTCAATAAACACGATGACGAATTTGTCGAGGTAGGGTTTACAGACTCGATTCATGAGGTCCATGAACACTGTCGGCGCATTTGTTAGCTCGAACGGCATAAATAAGAATTCATAATGGCCGTAACGAGTCCGAAACGCTGTTGTTGCAACGTCCTCCTCTTGGATTTTTCATTTGGTGATAACTATATCTAAGATCAATTTTCTAAAAATAAATCGCCCCTTGCAGTTGGTTAAACAGATCATTTACTTCGAAGAAGTGAATACCTATTCTTGATCGTCACTTTATTCAATTCTCCCTAATCAATACATATCCTAACACTTCCGTCCTTCATTTCCCAAATAACACTGGTGCACCCCATGGTGACTAACTAGGTCATATAAAACCTTATCCAATAATTCTTGCAATTGATTGGATAATTCTTGCATCTCGGACGGTGCAGGTCGGTAGGGTGCTTTAGCAATAGGGCCAGCTTGAGGTATTAAATCGATTCTGAATTCGACCTGTCGGGTTGGCGGTAATCCAGGAAGTTCTTCTGGGAAAACTTGTGGAAATTCGCGTACCACCGGGATATCTTCTATATGTTTTCTTTTAAATCGTACACTTTTCTCTGTATCTAATCGCTTCATCGTCCGAAAGAGAGCTCTAATCATCTTCTTTTCATATTTGATTTCAGCTTCATGTTGAGTTAGCCAATCCATGTTAACTATGACGTCAAAAACTTCTTAACTTTACTGGTCGTAAGTCAATAAGGAAAGGTTAATCGTTCAGAATAATAGGACAATTCCGAACAATTTAGTTTACCATCAGGGATTTACCGTTAGCGATTCTACAGTATAGGGTTCTATAGTTTCACTAATCGGTAACTTTCCAAATGGTAGGAGGTTAACAGGAACTAACTTCTATCGGCGACCGTAAAAATATCACTGAAGCCTATTGATTTAAAACTACAACATACTTTATATCACCTTCGAGTCATGACGGGCTTTATTCGAATTACTCACAAAAGTTCGGCTCCTTGCTTGATCAGAGGTTGATGCTTGTCATGAGTTTCATCTCCCAACGACACCTTGGTTCAACTTTGGGCAATTTCTCTTGAAACGTTCTGTACTGCCACATTCATAGCAATTACAACTGTTTGGCATAATTTGGTTTCTTTGAATGGATTGTTATTGAAGTTGTTGGTTTCGGAGTGGTTGTACACGAATGGGTTGGGGTTGCCGGTTCACATGGCTTCAATTGATTCTACTATTAGGGCATTACGTCCATCTTTACCACACCTGTGGCCTACTATCACTCGACATTCTTCTTCCTACTTATTCAAAGTCTATCTTGCACCATGCCTTTATCACTTCTCTCTTTACACTCGACGTCTCACCCAACGTCCTTCCGGTCCGTTTCCCATAGAGTCAAATACATCAATGCTGGCTTGTGACACCACCCTTCCAAAGGTTGTATATTTTACAGGATTGACTATACTCCTTATCGCTGGAGTTAGTCCCCAATATAGCGCTCACTTCGCTTAGTTTCAGGAGTAATTAACCATGTTACCAGACATGACAATTCCTTCAAACAATTAGCGTGTTCTAAGTGATCAGCACACAACATTTCTATCTTCCATTGCTCAATTCCCAATCTCTGAACTTAATTACTCGCATAAAAGTGCTCTAGCACAAGAATTTCAAATTCTGACCATATCATCTGAGTAAAAATTTTCTAACTATAATTTTGTACCATCGTGTTCCATCACGATACAACATAATCTACCAACATATCTGTAGCATATTTCACTACACAATGTTCTAGGCTCTTACCAAAATCCTTGACCATCTCGATCTTTTCTATCCACTCGCTAATCTATTCCTCCCTTTACCATCAGTAAACTATTAATAATTTCCTTAACACAACCAACAAACATATCCTTCATACCGGATCTAATTCATTACGACTACTATTCATGTTTAGTTTATAACTAATACTTGTAGTCATAATTGTATTCGGTGGGACATTATCACTCTTAGTAATACCACTAAGAATTTAAATATTCATATTCATGTGATTGCTCGATCTATAATTCCGCGATCACATTTGCATCAACACTAGCAGTGATCTGTGATACGACATTCGGTATCATCATCTGCTATCTTTAGAGCATTCAAATGAATCATATCAATCTCCATCATTGGAGTTACTCTTTTTATGTCATTCTGCCGTACTCATCCCGTACGCAGTAATCAGCACTAATCTCACCGTATATCTCGTTACCAGCTCAATCATAACAGCAGGTACACATACACACCGAATATTATCATACATATTACACATACCAGTATCTAGTATATATGTCCCACAAAAATAATAACATATGGACTTAACCTGACGTCGGTTAACGTTTGAATATGTTTCATAACCCTTGTCACCAACTGACATATAGATCTTTCTCAACAAAGATTAATGTTTAACATGCTTGATTTCAATATCCTTCTGCATGTCAGCATAACCGATACATGCTCACCGTGAGCACCAAACGATTACGTACCTCGGAGTTATAATATCTGTGTCTATTTGTATATCCGGCATACACGGTATACCACCTACGAACGAATAACCAACTATGCTTTAATGATTCAACACCTCTTTGTGTACGGGTAATTATTCTACTCGAGTATACATGGGTATAGGCATCTGACGGATGTAAAGATAACATAGGGAGTTGCAAGGTTTAAGGTAACCGCGCAACATGGGTTGCTTTCAAATATTATTAATTACTATTATGGGAAACTCTATCACTTGCTCCGTCAATGTCCTCCGGCGTTCTAGGTTCGCTAAAATTAGTAATCCTCGATCTGGAGGTGGTATGTCTCATATGTTTGAGAGTGAGAAATACATATATATATTTCTATATATTATTTTTATCTGCTCATTTATTATCAATTTTTTTTTTTTTTTTTTTTATTTATGGAATAAGAATGGGTTCAGGTATAGGTCCGCCCGTGCGTGAGGGTCGGCGGTTCGGGTGAACATAGGGGGTTATTAGGATATACGGTACCGGTGTTGGTAGGGTAAGGGATTTATCAATTTTGGTTGGGAGTGACGGTTACTCGATATTTCTAGTTAATGTCAAACGGGAGATTTAACTTGGTACTATCATAACTATGGCCCGATAAGTCAGACTTATCATCAACCGATGCTCTAGAAATTTCAGCATCCTCGGTACTTTTATTATTTCATCCACCGGTTCCTTATCCGGGTCCTATTTCTCAATACTTGTACCCACAAGATACGCACATATATATATACACATTAGCACGTATAAATAATATTATATACTTTACACATATGTTGCCATTTTTACCTATTAATGTACCTAGTGACTTCCCCTGAATTCCCTCGTGCAGACAAGTCTGTTATTATGTTCCGGACCATAATAGCTCACTTGTCCGACCGAGTTCATCTTGATACTTGTCACCATATAAATTATTAGTTGATATTCAGATCCTATAATACTTGAGCTACTGGTTATATTTTAGGTATCTTTTAAAGACATCCTAATTCTTTATAACCAATGGCTCTGATACCAAGTTCTGTAACACCCCGTAACCGCAGCGGAAACGTACACGGGATGCAACAGACACATCTGATATCAACAACATTGCTTATAAAGAAAATACCACTACATTAATTTATAACATATTACATTGTTGCGAGTTTCGTTACTGTCTTGGTGTTACACACATATTTTACCGATAAGACATTAATAAATTCATTACAAAACATAGAGCAGCAAGCTTTCAACAGGTAGCACAGATAGTTAAGCACATATCAATCATTCCAACTTGGGCATACCTAGAAAACATGTAAAGAAAACGGGTCAACTACGAATAGTTGGTGAGTTTCACTAATTTAAATAAACATTGACAAATCATTTTAATAATCATTTATTAACAATATAATCATGCTGGGAACTATGTTACCCCAGAACATTTCCATTAACTTCCTGGGAACTATGTTACCCCAGAACAATAATAACCCCTGGGAACTATGTTACCCCAGAACAATAAATACCCCTGGGAACTATGTTACCCCAGAACAATCACAACCTCTGGGAACTATGTTACCCCAGAACAATAATAACCCCTGGGAACTATGTTACCCCAGAACAATAATAACCCCTGGGAACTATGTTACCCCAGAACAATAATAACCCCTGGGAACTATGTTACCCCAGAACAATAATAACCCCTGGGAACTATGTTACCCCAGAACAATAATAACCCCTGGGAACTATGTTACCCCAGAACAATAACACATGATAAACATTTTATATATTCTGTGCATCAGACCATATATATATAAATGTACAAGTATTTCCATACGATCGGTATGTACTTAAATACTTTAAATAAGACATGTTTTCCGCCCCGGGAAAATATAATTAAAACAATTCATTAAAAGGGGCTCGTGAAAACTCACCTTAGCACATGCAAGCAGGTAACAACAATCATTATCAATTAACACGTCCAATCGGTAATATGATCCCTACGATCGTTATTATACAATTATTGTTTATATAATCTTTAACCTTATCAATCGGTACATCTGGGGACACTGTTAACCCAGTACTATACCTGTTCCGGGGGCAATGTTAACCCAGAAACACTTCTCCGGACTCAGATTGTGATGTCGTTTAGAGTTCCATGGTCCCAATTACTATTAGTCGTTTTTCTCGTTTTGCGTGCCTAGCACGGTTATTCGTTTTTATGTTTCAAAAATGAGTTTGGTCACACACGACCCGAAAATAGTCGTTGACTGATAGTTTAAGTAATGTTGTGAAATTTGAGCTCGGTTTAGACGCCCCGTTTGGCAGCGGGACCCGTTTCCGTCTTTAGCGTACCGGAAACTGTTAAAATAGATTAAAATTACTCAAATCATCCGAATTATTTTCGGATGATTTATTTTTACTTGTTTAACTCATTTATATGAAAATAGTTCATTTTTAGGGTTTTTATACACCAGTCAGCTCGCTTAAGCGAACTTCACCGGTTTACGCGTTTTAACTTTAAAAGTTTGATAATTAGCACAAATAATTATCCGTTTACTCTCGGATCTTGAAATTTTGTACAAATCACTTTTTAACAGTGGGGAATTTTATAAAAATATTTCCAGAATTAATTTCTATATTTAAAATTTATTTATCTATTTTTAAATACCATTTAAACACTAAATATGTCGTAAATATCAAACGATCTTAGAAAAATCCCAAATTTTTCCTGGATGTCCCCTGCCATCCACATAGTCCCCTGTAATTTTTCCAGAACCAAAATCTTCTTTTACATGCCCTTTTTACTAAAACCGAGCTAGAAATCCCTAGAATTCGTTTAACCGAAAAGCCTACTTAGACTTCTCCAACGGACCTCAAATTTTGTGTGTGACTTATACATGATATGAAAAGCTTATCTGCAATTTTCCAGAATTTTTCATGATATTTAACTATTTTTCACCATTTTTGGCCAAAACCGAGCATTAAATTCACCAAATATTCATCCTTTATCCAAAAATTACCAAAAACTCACAGATCTCATATTTTCATGTGTTTAACACCTCTGTAAAATTTCATGACCTAACTCTAAAGCATCAACAATCTGTCCAAATTTCCCAAAACCGAACATAAACCGAATATACCTTTCGTTTTCCGCCACTACAAGCTACAAACTCGTCTTTCCGCCTTTTCTACCACTAAACACAGAGCTTAGTTTTAGAATTAACCCTTAGAGAGAGAGAGAGAGAGAGATTAAAGAGTCTTGAGCTTGTCTCTCCACGTGAAGCACGCTTATCTTCCAGGAAAGGGGCTCCTACACCATCTTGATCTGATGAGTGAGAGTGCGGAGAGAAAAGATGGCGGTTGATGATGGTGGTTACGGTTGGTGGCCTGTGGTGGTACGAAGTGGTTTCCTGTTGGTGACGAGTTGACGGTGGTGTGTCGCGGTTATGCTACGGTGGAGTTACGGTGCCATGAAGGTGGAGAGAAAGAGAGAGAGAAAGGTGGTTGATGGTATTTTGTGTGGTAGGAAGTGGCGGTTTTATAGTGCTACCGTTGTTTCCGTGAGGAGTATGATAGTGATGGTGGTTTACTACGGTGGAGAGACGTGGTTAGGTTTGTTGGTCTAGTGCTAACAAAGAGCAGAGAGGAAGAGTAGTTGTAATTTGTTGAGTCTTGAATGATGTGTATATCATCTTGCTTCATAGGATTGTTTATATGGTAGGTAACAAGCATGATGAAGATCTTTAACAGTAGTGATCATATATATTTGATGGCCTTGGTTAGAAAATATCAACAAAGAGATGGGTTTGTGTTGCTTGTGTCAGCATACACGACAAGAGTGGGAGTGCTCATGATTGACTTCTACCATATGTGTTTCCTTTTTGAAGATATTGTTTATCTTTATTTTATCTTTTCTTTTATTATGGTAAAAATGTTCAAAGTAATTTTACTAAAATCATATTATCATTTTAGTCATGGTCTCTGTTTGTTTGGAGGCAACTTTGAACACACTTTTATTAAACTTGTATGTCATCTTATTTGCCCGACATTATACCTGAAGTTTCATATTAGTTTGATGAAACATATAAAGTTTTAGATTTATTAGTTGCATTAAATTCATTTGAAGACTATATGACTTGTTCTATTGTATGTGCATTAAACTCTCGTAGACCTTATACAAGTTTTTAAAAAACAAAAATGTCTATATTTTTATATTATTTTTGTTTTGGTATATATATATATATGGATGGCGTTATGAAGTTTTAATAACATAGAAAGGGCCATGATGTTTGGATTAGTTAGGGATGAATTAGAGATAAATCTATGTGATTAAGTTATATTCCATGGAGATTAGATGTTAATATTAACCTTATTCGTTCTCACGTTTATGTACCGGTAATATTCACAAAATTGGTTCGTTAAAGTAATAATAAACGCTCGAAGAACTAATTCGTTTTTTTTTTTTTTTTTTTTTTTTTTTTTTGTTGTTGTTGATATTTTATACATTCATATAATATAAACTCAAACCTTATAGGTACGTTAAATATGTTCAGGTCAATTACACAAGTTATCACCAATGCTCATATCCATCGGATAAAATTCGAATGTTCAAGTAATCTATAAAACTACTTATAAGCAATGTATCATGCATGTGGGTTTGTTCTAGACTCGTTGATGATGATTAAATCTACAAAATTTGATCTAAAGGGAATTAACACAAAGAAATCATATTTAGTACTTGTACGGGAAACGACTTTATTTACGGAGTGTCACAAGATATGACGTATAAGAATGTTCACAAAGATATCCACTCTACAATGTTATGTGCGCAAACCATAACAAGGTGAAAACCTCAAAGATATCTCTTTAACTCTTCTTTTATTCATTGATAGTAGTGAAGTACATACATTATAATATGACAATATACGAACTGGTACAAAATGGACCAAAGTCCCAAAACGTATAAGCCAAGAACCCTACGTATAGACATGACTTACTTACTTATACGCCGTATAAGTTATACGGCGCATAAGTTATGTGCCGTATAAGACTTATACGTTCCTAAACATGAAAATCACATTCCAAACCCTACTATCAACAACACAACACCTATAAGATCTAAGCGATGTATATTTTATGCATTAACAATGATACAAAGGAACGAATCAAGTAAGCGAGTTTCATTAATCAAACGATTACATCATTTTATTCCACCCTCGACGAGTTCAACCCGGGGTGGTGGCTCACATACAATAAAGACTGCCACTAACAAATGTGGTCTAGCTCCTATTTATAATCACATAGGTCTTTGAAGATTTTCATACTCCATTGTCTAGTTTCGCATGCCAAAACTAGTGAGATTCGCATACGCCATGATGAAGTTTCGTAGGCTTCTATTATGACATTCGCATATTATATTGTTGGAAGATTCACATAAGCATCTTGCGAATTTACTGTTATCCATACGAAACTTCATGAAACTTCATGATAACTACCCGTCGTCATATCATCATCATCATCATCATCGTACTCAGTATATCCAACCAATAGAAAAGCTATGGTAGGGGGTCTGAGGAGGGTAAGATGTAGACAGCCTTACCTCTACCCCACAGTGATAGAGAGGCTTCTTCCGATGAGACCCCCGGCTCGATAGTAGTTTTGCATCAAGCCTTGGACATAAGGCACATAACACTCAATTAACGGGACACCGATTGATTGGTGCATGTACCCTTGTCTTTCGTCTATCAACGCCACCACATGATGCCTGATTAACCTTCTGCCACTTTTAACGTTATTTTCATGAAATAGTAAAATAACTTCAAAATTAGTGCAATTTCACTTTTGCCCACCTGAGGGTTCACACATATATATACATTATATGCGCGTACCGCAAGTAGGGCGTGTTCAAATATAACTATCCATTTGCTGCAAACATTATGGGTCAATTAAGTGACAATATCATCCTCAAATCTCAAAACCTATAATCACCCCGTTAGGATGATACTATCAATTCATTACGATATCCAAATATAGCTCTGTCGATCATCTTCACAAGTAGCAGATAACCCTTAGTCTTCCATGTTAGATATCAATGTGTCAAGAATGAGTCAACTGATAACCCGTAGTTTTTGTTCTCGTTCTCCCCCTTTAATGTGGTTCCTCCAATATTTGATCGGTCAAAGCCACTTATCACTCAATCGAGAAAATTTCATAGGATGAAGATTCGCATGATAAATATTGCTTTAGATTCACAAGATCTAGAAATATTCGCTCGACGACGCCTGAAAAAGCAAAAAATAAATAAATAAATAAAAATAAAAGAAAAAAGGCCCAAAAACTTTATATATAACCTCCTTTAATCTACAAGCTTAAAAAGCCAACCATGACTCTAATACCAAAATGTTTCTCCCGGATAAAGGATTTCGGCTTGTTTTCGATATAAACTATTAGTGCATGACTATTTGTCTCGGTGTTTGTTTAACGTATTTTGGCTATTGGTTTAATGTATTAACGGTATTTTGGTAATTGTAATGACATATTCGCTATATGGAATGAGATATTCATTAGAGTAGCTAATAACGAATGCATCCGTGTGTTTTATGTCTTTATTCGTTAGGGAAGGTTAACGAATGAGACTAACGTTTGTGATCATTCATTATGTTAGCGAATAGGCTTAATATATTGATAGCGAATGAGGCTCATTCGTTAGGGAGTGTCCAACGAATGAGCTCATCTCCTATATATACCCTATAACTTATGTTATTGAATAACAATTCTTATTTTATCTATCTAAGCATCATTACTCTGCCCAAATACTCTCTCAACACCCATAGTTGCACACACAAAAGTAATCAAGCCTAATAGTGTTCATATCAAAGACAAGATCCATAAAGTAATGAATCGTATCGATCAGATCGTGTTTTCTCTGCCGAAATACAATTCCAATAGTAGATGCGGGTTGATCAATGGTAGATGGTGAGATATTCGCAATATGTTCAAAAGGATAACCATGAATTGAAGGCCCTAGTTGCTGCGCATGGGGAGATACTGGTCAAACAAGACGAGATTATCCTTAAACGAACATGCAAGGATAATATGTTGAAGAAATTGAATAATAATGATGATGACAAGGATCTAGAGGCTCGTGGATTTGATCAGCATCCAGGTGGTGCTTCTACATCTGGTAGTGCTCCTGCTGAAGGTGATTTAGGAAAGAAATTAGTAGTGTATCACGATTCCACTAATGTGCAACCCGTTAATACACTTAAGGTAAATATGGCATTATTTGTGGATGATAGGGGGATTGTTATGAGTATGGTAGACGTGGATGAGATTGAAGATGGTGTTTTTGTGGATCAATTGTTGACTAAAGAACATATTTCCATCCTACTTAATTTAAAGTAATAGGATGTGGAGGAATTATAGAAGAGAGTGGATGTGGAGGTGGAATATAGTGTGATGAGGTTAGATTTAACAACAGTGCACTGTCCAGGAATACTGCTTATGATGATATGGAGGTTGAAGACGTGACAGCTGAGGAATATCCCAATATGTATAGCCATTCTAACTCTAATGAGGGAATTCCATTCTTTACTACTGAACATTTTGAAGCAACTAAAGAACATTTGAAGAAAGATAATGAGAAAGAGAAGGGAAAGGATAAAGTATTGGAAACTGAGACACAAACTTCTGATGATACGTTTACACACAACATGGCGAAGATGATCAAGGCCTTGAGATACGTTGAGAAAGAAGATTATCTACAGTCGAAGTTCTGAGAATCAACATATAAAATGAGGAAACTCGTTGCTGCAAAGACGTTGAAAGGTAATATTATATTGTGGATGTATGACTCTAATATTAAAGTATGCATCGTGAAATGGGAGCATGAAATTCGGTATTTCAGGCATAACATTGAGTTTTCTCATTGCTGAGATGGGATGTTCGTACACTCGCTAATAGACCATTCAATAACATAGGTGAAAATCAGTTGGCTGATTGGTTATATCGTCATTTATTACACGAGGTAAGGTATGGATTTGAATTTTTCAAGCCTTAGGTGCCTACTCGCAAGTATGTGGATGAAATAGATTCATGCACCAGTGAAGCAACTTAAGAACGTGTGAAGAAAGAGAATGAGAAAGAGAATGGAAAGGATAAAGTATTGGAAACCGAGACACGAACTTCTGATGATATGTTTACACACAACATGGAGAAGATAAACAAGATTGTCGAGGCCTTGCGATATGCTGAAGATAAAGAAGATTATCTACAGTTGAAGTCTCGAGAATCGGCATATCAAATGAAGAAGTTCGTTGCTGCAAAGATGGTGAAAGGTAATACTATCTCGTGGATGTACGACTCAAATCTTAAAGTATGAATCGTGTAATGGGAGCATGGAATTCAGTATTTCAGGCATATTATTGATTTTCTCTCATTGCCGAGATGGGATGTTCGTACATTCACTAATAGACCATTCATTAACATAGGTGAAGATCATTTGGCTGATTGGTTCAATCAACATTTATTACACGAGGTAAGGTATGGATTTTAGTTTTTCAAGCCTCAGGTGCGTACTCGCAAGTATGTGGATGAAATAGACCCACACACCGGTTGGAGGAAGTTGGTTCTTAATGTAAGGCTGCCACATACGTTAAAGAAAGTTCCTATAAATACTTTTCTGCAAAGTATTTAAAAAAGTTTAATCGGTGTAATTATGACAACAAGACTGGCGAGGAAGTAATTGTATTGCGTACATGGTTGAAGATAGAGCCTTTTCGGATTATCGATCTGATGTGGCTGGTCAACCTATCTGAGTTTGATAACAAAGTTTTATACAAAAATTGGATCAGATGGGCGAACGTTAAAGACAACAAGAAGGCTATGAAATTCCAACGTGTTATTCAAGTATGTTATGCTTTTGGAATTCATAGTTGTGATGAATGGAAGACTAGCCGGTTCAAGAATTTAAGAACAAAGATCTCGAGATTAGGGGGAGTTTGTTAGTCCACGGTTTTGCGTCTCGGTCTTTGTTTAACGCATTTTGGCTATTGGTTTAATGTATTTAGGGTATTTTGGTAATTGTAAAGGCATATTCGCTATATGGAATGACACATTCGTTAGAGTAGCTAATAACGAATGTGTCCGCATGTAACGTCTTCATTCATTAGGGAATGTTAACGAATGACACTAACGTATGTGATCAATCGTTATGTTAGCGGATAAACTTAATGTATTGATAGCGAATGATGCTTATTCGTTAGGGAATGTCCAACGAATAATCTCATCTCCTATATATACCCTTTAACTTATGTTATTGAATGATAGTTTTTATTTTATCAATCTAAGCATCATTATTCTGCCCAAATACTTTCTCACCACACACAATTGGACACACTAAAGTAATCAAGCCTAACAGTGTTCATATCAAAGACTAGATCCGTAAGGTAATGAATCGTATCGACCAGATCGTGTTTTCTCATAAACAACAGAGACGGGTCGGTTTTAGCCAGAGAAACAATCACAAACAGAAACAATTCAAATGAATGATTACGGTAAGGAAGTTTATTTCACCCCTGCTAAGCTTGACCAGGGTGGTGGCCCACTTACAATAAAGTCTGACGCTAACAAATGAGTTTTAGTTCCCATTTATAGATCCTTCAGCTAGTCTTTAAAATGAGCTGACACTCAAGATGAACCCAAACATTCACATATGCAACACCCCAACCTGTAAGTCTTGTGAACGGATCTTTCAATGTGATATCACACAATCTCGTGATTATGCAGAAACTAACACGAGATGATTCAATATTATGCATACAAACACGACGACATGATGAATATGCTTTAAAACACACGTATATTAAACGTCTGGTGTTTAAGCACAACGAGTTACAATACAATCAATACTTTTCTCGCCTCTCTCTCTCACGTCGCATACGACTAACTCTATAATAAACCTAGTTACATGGTTTATATAGAGAATACATACAAGCCCAATACTACCCAAAAGCCAACAGAGATCTATGTGATCTCGGTATACAATATAAGCCCAATACAAGTACAAACCACATTAATACTATCCCAACAATCTCCCCCTTGGTTTGTATCTTCATCATTAATCGTGCTCAAGAATATTTGCGTCTGCCTCTTTGTAAGCACCAGTCCATAAACTTGTATGAATTATTGATCCAACCATGGCTGTATACTCCTTAGCAGCTGGCTCGTACAATGGCTTAGCTATGATTTGAAAGTTGCTAAGAGTTTTGATATCTTTCTCCCCAAACTTCATAAGTCGCGTGGATCACCAAATTGGAACTGCCCTTTTCGTAGACGATTGACGACAGTTGCTGTCACACCGTCATATGTCCAGAACTTTATCTCATCCAAAGCACCATCAGGAATTCTAGGTGAAGCGGAATGTGACTTGCCTTTTTAGTTTCCGGCCACATTACATTGACCATTATTTTCCCGGCCTTCGGATCTCGTACCCCTTTGGCTTTCTTTAAAAATGATTCCGCTGTGGTCATATTGGGGAACCCTCGATCATCTTGACTTCTCAAAAAGTTCCAGAAGTCGATTGCCTTTTTGCCGTTGTTGGGGTTGTGAAAAGAAGCATTGATCAAGTCACTCAGATCAACTTTTGTCCATGATCCAAAGTCTTTCTTCTTCTTGTAGTACTCAGTGTTGCCAGACCTCCTTTTCACCCACCACATAGCTTTATCAACATCAAATCCCCATGACACAACACCTGATCAATCACGATAATTGTCAGAAAATCCCTTTTGGAATTCAAGGATGAATTTATCAGGTGATAAGAGGACTCCACATTCTGGTTCGAGTTCTTGAATTCTTTCACTTTGTTCGGAAGTCTTTGGAGGGGCGGAAAGGTATTGTTCCAGTGTTTCAGAAGCATCTATGTTTGAAGAAGGACGCCACTAGAACTACCACCTTGATTATCAACAGGTGTCTTTGCAACAATGTCTTCACCGCTTTTAAATTCATCTCCAAATTTCTGAATAAGCTTTTGCTGGAGGTCTAAGTACATAGTAGTAGGGCCACCAATATTTGCTTGAAGATCATTGATCTTTAAATCTTTATTAGAGTTACTTGCTTCAAGCTCTTGAATTCGTACATCCTTCGCAACTTAAACTTGTTCAAGTTCAAAGACTCGTCGTTGTAAGGACTGTACATCAATAGGTGCAACTTCGAGAGTGATCCCCTTGCCCTTATCTTGCAAAACTTGTCTTGCATCGCCAGAATGTGTGCAATCTTGTCAACGGAGCTTGAAATTTGTTGACCAATCGGATTAGACGATCCCGATGGCTCATCTGCTGACTGAATGTTGGCTTCAAACTCGAACTCTTTAGAAATATCATCAAATATATGATCTTGAGTTCGATTTTCAGCAGTGGATGGACCTGTATCAACTTGAGCTTCAGTAGTTTCGGGCTCAGAATCTTTTTGTTGGCTTGTTGGTGTAGTTTCTGTAACCAGCACACCCGGTGTCAGATCTTTCTTTCGCCTTTTTCTCGGAATGAGATCGGTTGCTGGTCCCTCTTGAATATCTTTATGTTGTGTCACAATGGCTGATTGAGGAGGCTTCAATGCAGTCGACTGGAGCTGATCTTTAAATATCTCAAAATCTTTCAATTGATCAGAAGCAGGTAAAGTTTGTTCATCTTGGTGCTCAATCTCCATGTTTTGTGATGGAGAACTATCCGGCTCATCATCGTCAGAAATAGTCTCATAAGCTGCAGTGAATCGCGGAGCTGGTGTCTCATGCTCATCAACAACTATGGCACTTAGCAGTAGCAGTGACAGCCTCAGTTTCAACAAATCTTCCAAATTTGACCAATTTGTGAAGTCCCTTGTATACCACTTTGGCCCCCTTTCGTGACTGCTTCATCAAACCTAACGTGTTGGGACCCATATCCTTCAGATCAAGTGTCTCTACAGATTTAACATCGTAAGGATAATGAGTGTCAAATATCATCTGTAAGAACCTTGGGTACATAAGTAACATCTTTTTCTTCTTGCCTTTGAGGTTGCTTATCATCTCATCGAACAAAAACATGGAGTAATTTTAGTTCTAGTCCATGATCAAAGCAACTACAACCGACATCTGAATGTGGCTGATCTCATCAGAACCCCCTTTCATCCCAAGAGACACGTGAAGAATGTGTGAATCAAGAACCTCCAGTATGGATGGAATAGCTTCTTGATGGCTGGAGGGTAGGATCCTTCATATCCCATCTTCAGGGCTATTTCAGCAACGACATCAGTAGAATATTCGGCTGGATAATCGGGTTGATCACCGAACATCAAAACCTCATGAATAATCTGTTTGATCCCTTTTAAAATCGTTCTAATCAATATATATAATAACTTAGATCTAATCCAGATCTATATGTTAATATTAATTATACGGATCTAGCTCTCTAATACGTTAGTTTGATTGCTATTAGTATGTAGTATATATTATCAGTATGTTTATTGTGAAGCTTGAGAGATAGAGAGAGAATACTTTAAATCTTTCTGAATAATATTAATTCTCTCAAAACTTCAACACTTACAAGTGAACAGTGGTTCACTATTTATAGAAGACGATCTGGTTCGCTAACATCCCCTAGCGAACCAGCATCCCCTTCGTTAACTTAACGAACCTCCCCCTGATTCGTTAACATCCCCTAACGAATCAGGAGGGAATACATTATAATGTCCTAGTTCGCTAACATCCCTAGCAAACTAGACTTAACCTTAACGAACTAGTCTTAATTCGCTAACATTCTTAGAGAACTAGACTCAAACATAACGAATTAGATAAATAAACATTTAAATATTACATTTTAAATATAAAATAAACATTAATGATAATTACAAAGACCTGAGACGCAAAACCGTGCACTAACAGACATCCCCTCGTCTTGAGCTCTTTGTCTTTACCTTATTTGAAACGCTTTTTCTGCCAATCTCTGCAACTATGAATCCCATGTTCATGGCATACACGAACAACACGTTGGAATTGCATAGCCAGGTTATAATCTTCTTGGCGTTCAAACAAAATCTGCTTCCTGTGTAGCACGTCATTGTCTGTCTCTGATAAATTAACCAACCACATTGGATCGATTATCTTGATGAGCTCAGTCTGTAGTCCTCGACCATGAACAATAACGGCCTCGCCAGTACGATTGTCATAGTACCAACGGTTGAAAGACAGATGAATATCTTGAGACATTGTCTTCACAGGAACCCTTCTCATAGTCTTTGGTGGCTTCACTTTCAAAACAAGTTTCTTCCAGCCGGTCCTCGGATCAATATCTTCAGTACGTTTACGTCTTGGGACCTGGTGTTTGAAGAATTTGAAGCCATGATTGACCTCGAACAGTAAGTGTTGATGAAACCACTCAGCAGTTCGGTTACCCCCACGATTGATAAATGGACGTCTTGCGAGGGTGCGTACATCCCAACGCGGTAATGTTAAAACATCCATTATCCTCTCGTAATATTGGACACCTTTTTCCCATTTCACAATACATACCTTAAGGTCTGAATCATAGAGCCAGGAGACAATATCACCATGTACCTTAGAAACAGTCTTGAAGGTAGTCTTCTGATTTGCCTTAATCCAAGCAGCAGCTGTATCCTTTCTTTCTTTATCTACATACCGAAAAGCACTGATGATCTTACCCACTTTCTGGCGTTTGAACCATCTTTCAATGTCATCATCAGTCACTTCTTTTAGTGAAGGAACAGTCCGTTGCACAATCTTCTCCAAATCATCCTCAGTCTCTTTAATTACGTTTTCATTAAATACCGGAGCACCTTGATCAACATTTGCGTGTTGATTCAAGTCCGGGTACTCATCAGCTGTCACATCCTCCATCTCAATCTCCTCGTTCTCATAAATAAAATTCGTATCCATAAATAACGGATCATCTTCCATTTCATTCTCATTGATCACTTCGACATCGGGCTCAGTCTCTAATGCAGTCAGCTGATCGTCATTTAGCCCAAGTAGAATCGAGATCTGCTCCCTTGTCAAAGATCTAATCACAAACTCACCGATCTGTATCTCATCTCTTTTCACCACACTTCTAACCATCCCCAATTCATCAATAAATATCACCGTGTTAGCCTCAATCATTTCTATCGGCTTGGCAGCTGTTGGATCTTGATATGAAATTATCTGTTTGTTCGAATCATCAGCGCCACTAACACCAGCACCAGAGGATGAACCATGCGATTGTTTAGGCTCACCTCCTGCATCAGACTCATCAGGATCATCATCATCATTTATGAGTTTCTTGAGGGCATCATCTTTACAAGTTAATTGTAAAATTAACTCATCTTGTTCTTTTAATTTCACCCCCTGAGACTCAACAATCGTGCGTAACGCCTTGGTCTCCTTTTGACAGAAAGAAATATAACTCATCATCTTTCGTTGATTCTCAATGAGTCGTTCTTGAGTTTGTCTGTCAGCTGCCATTTGATTTTCATAAAAATGTAGCAGATTAAGCAGCATTTCCGTTTGTCGACCTGGTGGCAAGTTGTATACAGATGGATGAACAGGTTGAACAGGTCCTTGAGGCCGAGTGATTCTCATGAATGAGACATCACTAGGCGGAGGTGGAGGAAGAGTAGTTGTAGGCAGAGGAGGAGGTCTCATTGAAGTTGTTGAAGAAACAATCGACAGCACAGCAGGAGGCCTCGGTATCTCGGTCAACGCCATTTGAGGAATTAAACCGAGCCTCTCATGTGACACCATCGTCGTGGTCAAAGTAAGCATCGGAGTGCTAGTAGTTAGCGGCACTGCCGAGCTTTGAGTAGTTGATTGACGAGGTGGTGGTGATCCAATAATTACACCAGCCCCAGAAGACACACGGGGCTTCTTCGGTGGTTCATCAGTAGCTACCGCTTTGCCCTTTCGTTTTCGTTCTTGCTGAGCTTTTATGGTGGCAGCTAGAGCAGCATCGACTGCATCTTGTTGTTCTTTCAGAGCTCGCTCACCAGGTCCATCATCACCATCATCATTGTTACCATCATCATCCCCACCATCATTGTTCCCACCTTCTCCCCCTTCACGCTCGGAATCCGAATCATCATGGATCCAGCGCTCATTAGGAGGACATACGTAATCTGGATTGATTATATGACCAATCAACCTTTTGTCCTGTGGCTTATCCTTTCGATATATCAATATCCGATGCACCGTTTCAGCTTTCATATGCTCCATATCAAGAACATCTCTCACCAACGATCGATCAATCACCAAATCCGGTATCAGATCTTGAATAATTAATTGTAGAAAGCGTGGATACATCAAGAACTTCTTTGACGGTAGAGTTTGCTGAACTTGCTCTTTCAGATGATCAAAGATGAATTCTGAGTAGTTGAATGGCTTGTTCAGGATTAAAGCAACAAATGCCGATTGTAAGCTCAGTCTACATTCATCGAAACCACCGCGACGTCCACTCAAGCAATGAAGCAAGACATGCAGCAAATACTTGTAAGGTGGATACAACCCATTCTTGTTCAACATTGACCGACGAATATCACCCCCATAATTTAATCTTGTGAATAGCCCCCTAACCAGCGTCCTGTCAAATTCACTCGGGTAATCGTCACTATTGTCAAATTGAAGTACCCGACGAATGACCTCAACATCAATCGTGATCGGAAGCTGATTAATTGTAGCTTGAACCCAATTACTTTCCTCAACATATACCGCCGTGTTCCAGAACTGTCTGATTATACTAAGATACACCTTGGGTTTAGCAGTGATTGCATAATGTATCTTCGAACGGCGTAAGAAATTTAACATAGCTCCGAACGTCCTTAAATCAGCCACATCATGATCGACATAAGCACAGATGTTGTGCTTCTTATCGAACGGTAATAGAATCATTTCGACTTGTTGAGCTTGTTGTTGTGGTTGTCCTTGTGGAGGTTGTGGTTGTTGTTCTTGTTCAACAATGTTTTACTGTATAAATAAAGACCTAATATGTGATTTGACATCACCATATATAATTGATATGTGTAATTAATCTAGTTACGCGTATTAGACAATTTAAATCCTTTAATTAAATTAAATGAATATTAAATTTTGTTAACTAATTTTTTTTTAAATAAACATTTTTTGTTTTTTTTTGTTTTTTTTAATACTTTAAATGTCATTCGTTAACAATCACACTGATTCGTTATACAAAGATAACGAATCAGGCAATTCGCTATCAAGTAAATAACTTAACGAACTAAACCTAGCGAATCACTAATTAAATTAACGAACTAAACTCTAGTTCATTATATTTTAAGCGAATCAAACTCTGATTTGTGTAACCTCTTATTCGCTAAGCTAGTTCGTGTAAAACT
>NW_027502604.1:0-55094 GCF_021521415.1 Bidens hawaiensis | reverse complement strand
TGTTGATCATTGGATGTTTGTTAAGATGATTGGTATGAGTTTAATGATGGTTTTATTAAGTGTTTGCTGCTGTCCAAAAATTATGCTCGGCTAATCTTGTTATTCTACCTAGGAATGATGATACTTGTTAGGTTTTGATAGGTTTTATGGATTGTTTGATTAATAGACTTGAATTGTTATTGTAAAGTTTGATTTAGACATGAAATAGGTTGTGTTTAAGGGCTGGAAATTTTGGTGATTTATTGCATAAACCCCGTGTGTCGGTTGATTAGTTTTGTATTGATTGATCGGTGCATTGTTTGATTCTAGACTTTGTGTTTAGGGTTTGTTTGCGGTAGGTACCACCGTAGGGTTTTGTTGCGTGATTATTTGGATTAAGTACAGCGGTTAGACACCTTATTTGAGACCGAGAGGTGATAAGAAGTTAGGGTTGTCTCATTGCCTTTGCATGCTAGAATAAGGATTGCGCGAGAGCGAGTTCGTTTCTTGTCAGGTTTAGGTGTTTTGAGCGACTAGTTGATCTATTTTGGTTTAAGTTGAATTGTTCCTCTATCCTTGATTGTGTAGTATTCATTACCATTAGGGTCGAGTGTTGGTGAGACCGAGAGGTGATCTAGCATTAGAACACGTTAGCAATTGTTTCCTGGTTTGGTCGTTTAGCCGATTTTGAGTAGATAGGGTTTGTTGTGTGAGACCGAGAGGTAATCTAGTGAGCCCGAGCGATCCTTAGTCGTGTCATCTTTAGGGACCGGTGTCTATATATCATTCAATCCATTAGCTTGTTAGGCCTACAATTTGATTCAGACCTAGGTAGAAGTTTTTCTCCACCCGAAGTTAACACGGTTAGTTTTCCATTAAGTTTTCTATTTTTGGTAAGTTTTGTTAGTTAATCCAGTTAGTTCAGTTAAGTAAAAAGAATTCAAAAATCAATTAATTATTATTCTAAGGTAGGTCTCGTCTAGGGTTAGTGATCTTTAGCGTTCTGACGTGTCCACGTGTTCGATACTCGGACTTCCTAAGTCTATACCACTTGCGATCGGTACACTTGCCGGTTGTGTGTGGTTTTAGGATTTTCGTTTTAATATTAAAGCTTAGTTGTGAGGGTCATCATTATAGGGTTATTAGACACACATCATATATGAATAATTATATTGTAACTGAAGGTAGTACAGGTATGAAGGGCACCGGTCCCTAATAATATCCGAGGTATGGAGGGCACCAGACCCTTATAATATACAAGGTATGGAGAGCACCGTACCCTTATAATATCTGAGGTATGTAGGGAGAAATGCTCATTATAAATGAATAAGTTTCTATGAAAGAAATGTAGGTATATGAAGTATGAAAGAATGTATGAACGTATGCATGTATGAATGATAGATGAACAGGTAAGTATTTAATACGTATATCCGGACGCGTATTAATAGTAAGTGAATGCAATGTACACTAATTAACTAGAACTCACTCATTGTAGCTGACTTTTAGTATGCACGCAGGTGAATAGAATGAGGCAGGTTACTTAGAGGGAGACACGTGGCAATAAATGAAGACTGACACTGAAGAGAAGAGAATTAACGTGTTATTTATGTTTATGCTAAGACTTATGTTATTTCAGTTTAAAATAAAGTACTTATGTTATGTAAGAATGATTGACTTTATATTTCGCAACTTTTTTTATTAACTCTGATTTCTGAATTTTGTTAACGACTAAATCCAACCCGAGTAAACGTAGGGTTCTCGGGACCGGGGCCTTACACGTTTTGAGTGATGAAATTTGAAAAAGAATAATTAACTTAAAATAAATATTACAGAATAAGCGAATTGCATGATGAAGAAAAAACACTAAATTTAGTATGTGCTAAAACTAACAATATTTTATTTAATATACAGCATGTTTAACATTTCATTGTTAAAAAAAAAAAATAGTTTATAGTAGAAGTGCACAAACCGGTTTAAAACTCAAAACCGGTTTGGGTTGAAACCGGTTCGGTTTGGTCAACAAAAGTCAAAAACGGTATACAATCGGTTTCGGTTCGGGTTGAAACTAGTTTCTTACAATGTTACCATTGGTTTCGGTTCTGGTTTTGCTCAGTTTTGGTTCAAGTTTTGACCGGTTTTGCTCAGTTTCGGTTCAGGTTTTGACCGGTTTTTGCCCGGTTTTGGCAAGTTTCGGTTTGGTCAATCGGTTTGAAACCGGTTTTGGTGGAGAAAATTACAAACCCGTTCCAAACATACGGTTTTAATCAGTTCCAAATCGGTTTTTACGTAATCGGTTTCGGTTAACCGGTTAGTATATAGCATCAAAAATATTTTATATACCATAAATACCAGAATAGATAAATGGACGGGTTAGATAATTGACCAAACGAATAAATTAATTCAAATGTTAATCTAAAACGTTTTACATTAATTGTATTCTTTGTAATACGATATTACAGATACGATATTGGTTACACAAAGAATTAGTTACACCATGTAATACTTTCTTACGTTTATGTAATAGGATATTACGCATATGTATGCATATATTACATGTTTTATATGTATGTTAATGCAATTCATATTTACATGTCATTTGTATATATTCTTTTGGGTAACTTGTATAATTTATGTGATTTTTGGTATTTTGTGTATCTTGTGTTGGGTAATTTATGTAATTTTGTTTGATTTGTGGTCAGGTAATTTATATAATTTGGGTAATTTATGTAATTGGTTTATATGTATTTTTGATAGTTTAAGTCATTTGTTTATTGCGTAGTAATCTGGGTAATTTGTGTACATGGGTAATTTATGAAATTTGTGTATTTTTTTTTGTAATTTATGTAATTTTGATAGGTTGTGTAAGTTATGTATTTGTATATGTAATTCCCTACATGTGTGTAGAAAGCAAAAATGAATATATCTTGTAAAAAATATGTTTATTTTTTTTAAATATATTTATTGTCGTAATAGTTTTAATAAGCTTTATAAAAAATATCTTGTTTATTTTTATCATTTACAAATAATAATGCAGTCTTATAAAAAAACAAAACATGATTTTGAGATAAAATAATGTATATTTTATTGTAATATGAAAAAGGTGAATGTGTATGTATTTTACCTGAATACCCTTTCATCTTTTATTATTATTATTTCTTTCTCTCTCATTTCTCAATTTTATATTTTGGTTTAATTATAAACTCAAAGATATAATTAAATGTTTGGACACAATTTAGTTCTCAAAGTTCTTAAAACGCAACTAATTCTCTAAATATTCATCCTATATACACACACACACATATATATATATATGGGGATGGATCTTGCGAGAAATGATTTTAGGGTGAGAAGTGCGAGAAATAGATCTGAACCATTGATTGTGTTTAATCAATTGTGTACAATACAAATGGCATATTAGTAATTAATTAGACATTATTACAACATATATTTAATTCAAAAGGGTATAAATGTATTTGGTTTTTTGGAATCATTAATTCAGAATTCAATATCTCCATCCGTTACCACCATTTAAGCCTTAATTAATTAAATCGTAACCACAATTATCTTGTAATTAGGAGCTCTTATTCAAGAAATATTCAATCTTTAAGACATTCAACCATGCGCTATATTATAAGTAATAGTTTTCGTGGTGGACTTTTAATCAATTTTTAACCTCGTTTCAGTTGTTATACTTACACACATATAAAACCTACATACATACATAACCAACGTACATACATACATATATACATACGTACGTACCTACACATACCACATACATAGTTACGTACGTACGTACATACATGCATACATACATTCCTACACATATCTGCATACCTACATACCTACGTACTTACATACACACCTACGCAAACCTGCGTACCTACAAACAATTGTACTTACATACATACATGCATCCATGAGTACATACCTACACATAAATACAAGCAGCTGATGAAACTAAGTAATTAGGATGATGTAAAATTTTGTTTTATAAAAATATATTTAAAGTGTTATTGTGAACACATGTAAAAAAAATGCAAACTCATGTTTATGGAATGTGTAGGTAAAACATAGTATGTTGTCATCTATGATATATAGTGCATATTCGTAATATACAAAATAGTTTATCAGTTACAACCGCTGGTACAAAAAAATATTAATTTGAAAAATTGTTGGGTACTAATGTTAAAATGAGGAATATGTACAATAATTAAAGACAAATAAAAAATAGTTACCATATTCAAATGTATAAGAAAAATAAAAAATAATATAATTACTTGCAAATGCTTGAAGAATGCATGCACTAACCTCTTGCAAATGTTTAAGAAAAACAAAAAATAAAATATTATTTGAAACCTCCAATAACTAATAGTTACCATATTCACATATTTGTGGTGATTATAACTATACCCTTCAACATAAATTAAAGATAATATTAAAAGAAAAATTATGATTGGTTATAATGATTTCTCGCACTAAAAACACTTCTGAAATGAACCTATTCCATATATATATAGAGAGAGAGCAAAGTTAAAAGAAGAAGTAGATTTTTCCAAAAAAGTGTAAGAAGTGTTTTTGACCATTAGATCTAAATCTCCATACAAGGGTATTTTCGTCCATATATTTTTTATTATTTTTGGAATTAATTTATTTAGTTAATTTTAATATATTGACTAATTAAATATTCATATGAATCCTTCATTTTATTTAAAAGAAATCATTGATCAATTTTTTTTCACCATAAAACCCTACATTAGCATATCATGTTATAGATCCCTAACTTTCATATCAACATATCAGTGTTTTGCTTCCTCGGTGCCGCTGCCTGTCTTCCCACCTCAATGTTTTGCTCCCAGTCTTCCCCTATAAGTCAATTTAATATTATAGATACCTAAAAATCCAAGAGTAATCACGGTGCTTAACACCGATCTGTCAACGGTGGGGGAGTGAACGCCGCCGGCTTGAATGTAGTAGTGTTTCTGACGACGAAAGGGGGTAGGTCGTAATCGTGGCCTCCAGATCTAGGCTTTCACAAAAAACAATCCCGCAAAATTGTGTTGAATGTGAGTGGTGGTTTTACTGGCGGTGGTTGGAAACCGTAATAAATCTGTTGTAATTTCGATGATGGTGGTTTTTAAATTTTGGTTACTTATTGATGTGTTTTTGTTCTTTGTATTCTTGGTGTTGTGTTTTAAAGTTGGAATACAATTTGGTGATGTTTTTAAATTTTGATTATTATTTGATTTAAAAATATACTGTAATATGTATCTTGTTAATTAATGTTGGCTATGATGTTCAAACTAGTGCGTTTTAGTTCTTGTGTTCATGGTATTGTATTTTAAATTTGGATTAAAATCTAGTGTGTTTTTAAATTTTGATTATTTTTATTTAAAATACACTGTTATATATCTTGTGACGTGTTTTAAATTTGGATTAAAAAACGATAATTAAAGATTGACAATGTTTCCATATATAATATAACATACTGGACAATGATGCCCCTGGCGTGTTATAAAACAAGTATTAAAATAGAACACTCCGCCTATAAAACACACTTTCCATCTAGACAATCAGATCACCAAATCTAACGCACCAGATTATTTCTTACACTTTTTAGACACAATCCACTTCTTATTATAACTCCACCCAATATATATATATATATATATATATATATATATATATATATATATATATATATATAGAGAGAGAGAGAGAGAGAGAGAGAGAGAGAGAGGAAGATTAGAATAAAAAGACAAACTTTTATGAGAAGTGTAGGAAATAATCTGAACCGTTGGATGAAGTATAACACACAAAGGGTAATTCTGTCAATATATTTTCTTTTGTTATTTTTAGAATTAATTTAAGTTGTTAATAAATGCCCTATTTTAAGTATGAGAAATATAAATAAAAAATTATAACAACATCAATCATCTTCTTCATCGTTCAACAAACAAACATATATAAGGATACCACCACCGTCATCCTCGCCATCAGTCTACCACCATTTTTTGCACTCCCACCACCAGTTCGGCAAACACCACCTCAATCCGGCATCACTACAGCCCTACATTCATCGCTTCTTCACGGGTGTACAACCATAAATCTTTCTCCGAAAAACCACCATGATTCTTCATCGGTTGCGTTATGTTTTCTCGATGGTTCGTTTCTCTATTTTAATCTGGAAACCACCATTTCATTCCAGTAAACATTACAGTCCCAAAAAATCGCTTCTGCACGGTTGTACGACCATAAATCTCGCTTCTGCACGTCTATGGTGACGGCGATGGCGATGTTTTGAGTGTTGTCGGGTTCCATTACTGCATATTCAATGACGGCACATGCCCCGGAGTGTTTAATCTGCATATATTGGATTACGATGTATGGCGGTATACGTCGGAATATGGTGTACGGCAAAACAGGGCGATGTACGGCCGGAATATGGCGAAACACGGCGGTGTACGGCTGGAATATGGTGTACAGAGGTAGCGGAACACGGCGGTTTACCGAAGGCGTAGGAGGATGGTGGTGACGGTGGAGCGGGGGTGTACGTCGGCGGAGGCGGTGGTGGTGCGGCGAAGGTGAATGGTGGTGACGGTGGAGTTGGGGGGGGGGTGTACGGTGGCGGCGTAAGAGGTGGTGGTGACGGCGAAGGTGAATGAAACGTCGTCGGCTTAATATGCTATGCTTTAATATATATTTTTTGTAGTTAGAATTAATACTAATTATGTTTTAATTATTGGTGTGTTTTTGTTAAGTGTGTTTTTGTTTTTGGTGTTCTTAGTGTTCTTGGTGTTCTTGGTTTTGTGTTCTAAATATGGATTAATATTGGTGTTGTGTTTTAAAACACACCGTAATACAGATTACGATGTGTTTTAAGTGTTGTTATTTAATTTTGTTTCCATATATAATACAACACACTAGACAATTATGCCATTAGAGTGTTATAAAACAAGTATTAAAATAAAATACACCGCTTAAAAAACACACTTTCCATCTAGACCATCAAATCACTAAATCTAACGCACCAGATTACTTCTTACACTTTTTAGACACACTTCACTTCTTATTGTAACTCTACCATAGGGCGGAGTTATAATAAGAAGTGAGATGTGTCTAAGAAGTGTAGGAAGGGATTTGGTCCGTTGGATGGAGTAATCTAGTGGCTGAGATTCTAGGTGTGTTATTTCAGTGGTGTGTTTAATTTTAATTTTGTAATGTAAGTGTGTCAAGGGTACTAAAGTCTTTTTAGGGAGGCCATACATGCAAACCTTCAACTAGTTTTGTTTTAGAAACTCCTACTTTTATGTCTATGATTTGATTTATGATTTGATTGTAGGTAGCAACTAGTTCTCTCTCTCTAATATCTTCTAAAATTTTCAATTATATTATGACGGGAATCAACAGAGTCCATCCTTTTCCTGATTTTTCATCGAAGACGACGACAATGGATCCCAAATCACCAATTAAGGTCGCCACCGGTTCTAGTAATGTTCAAGGTTAGTGTGTTAGGAAGATTATTGACTGTGTTTTTGTTGGTGGTAAAATCCCCAAATTCTAGGTTTATATTATTTGCGATTTGAGTTGGTTTGTTGCAGTTCTCTGTTATGATAGTGTGTTCTGTATTTATTGTGTCATTGGGGTGTTTGTTTTTGTGGTTTAGGATTTCGATGTCGATTAGTGTGTTTGTTATTACTCTGTTCAGAACGTGTTTGTAGGTGTGTTTTGTTTTTTGGAGAGGATTTCGATTTTCATGTGTTAAAACTCTGTTCTGAATGTGTATTGTGTTAACGATTTGGGTTGGTGTGTTTAGGTTGGTGACTGTTTCGAATTCGGATAGTGTGTTTATGTTGGTGTGTTGTGTTGGTTAGTTTGTCTGGTTGTGTTGTTTGTGGTAAAGAAAGATGATGTGTTTCCAAAAAGTGTGTTTAAGTTGTTTGATATTACGTATGGTAGTTAGTTGTTGCTGCTGCTCATGTTTGTGGTTGCTATATGGATTAACTTGTATTTGTTTAGTTTGGATATGATGTGTTAATGATGTTCTGTTGGAATAATTGTTTTTCAGCAAAAGTGTGGCTGCTAAAGTTTATGGAGCATGCCAAAAACCAGATTGATAGTGGCTGGCATTTCAAAATGAATGGGCAAGCGTGCTGACTTATGAAGAATCGATACGAGCGAAACACAACTCGGTGCATAGGCTATATTGTTCAGTAGTAATGTTGGTAAGTGACACTACATGTGATATAATTATAATTAGTTGTGTTATATAGTAATTGTTAATTTATGTGACCAGCTACCGGATCATTACGAGAAAGACGTGTCGACGAGAATCAAAAATTTCGCTGAGGCGATGGAGAAAATGCTTCAAGCTCAAAAGTTTAAAAGCATTCAAGGGGTGGAGTTGGTGTTAATACCGATAATATGCGTTAAACACTTTTATCTGATGACTTTCAACTTGAAGACGTGCCAGATTCATATGATTGATAACATGGGAACAAGGGAGTCTTTTAAAAGCAGATACCGAGGGTGGCCCGAAAAGATGGTATGTTATTCTTATGTTCTTATATAGTAATATTTTTTGTAAAAAAAATTTCAGTTGGAATAATTGTTTTTCAGCAAGAGACAATGGCTGGGTATTTGGCTTTAGTAGAGCAGCAGGGAGCGTCGAAATTAAAAACCGCGAAGATAACGCGGGTCGATGTACCGTGGAGGACGACATACAACTATGTGGATTGCGGGGTGTTTGTGATGAGACACATGGAGACGTTTAAAGGTGGGAACACTAAAAAGTGAGCTGCTGATTGTGGTCTTGCTGAAGAACTTGACAAACGTGGACGGGTGTTAGGGAAACAAAAGGAACAGCTTGAAGATCTAAGAAGGAAATACGTGGCTAAGATTCTACTTAGCGATGTTAACGTTATAAGAGAAATGTTATTAGAAGATATGTTGGAATATCATCGTTTATCTACGACAGAGAAAGAGAATCTGGACAAGATAGCTCCTAAAAGAATGATGGTCAGGTTAAATCTCGCATGAGTGAGGAAGGTTATGACTGTTTCTTTTAGTATTTAACAGTTTTTATTATGGCTTGTTTACATATTTGGCGAACGTTTTTTTGTTGAAGTTAATGATGGTTGTAGTATATTTCGAATATGGTTTGGACTGATGATATGGATGGTAGACTGTTTATGTTATGGAATATGGTTTGGTTTGTGTGTTGATGTTATAGGTTTTTATGTTATGGACGGTAGACTGTTTATGTTATGGAGTATGGTTTGGTTTGTGTGTGTTGATGTTGTGTGTTTATGTTACAGATGTTTATTTGGCTGTATGAAAATATTTTGGGTATTTGTGTTGTTTAAAACACATCTAGTTTTTAACCTTTAGTGTCATGTGTTTTGTAATTATACTCAAGTAAAGTAATGCATCAATGTATTATAAATTAGATGATGTAAAAAACCCATCAGTTTAATAAAATTAATGGTCAGGTGTTATGCTGTTTATTTAATTACACGCCATTAAGTGGGTAAACAAAGTCAACATCTTTGGAAATTATTGGACACCGTTTAGTAAATTTTGAAAACTATTTGATCAAGTCTAAATGAAGTATATAGATTCATCATCCATCAGGTGTTGATAACAAAAAGGCAGCAAAAAACGATTCATAATCCATAAGGTGTGGTTACCAAAAACATCTCATGGTAGTGAACATCAAACCTTAAAAACACAATAAATAAGTTGTCGGTGTTTGTAATAAGCAAAACAAAAACCCATCAACAAACAAGAATAAAGTCTAAGTTTAAATAAGATTAAAGTTGAATGAAAAATGAAGGGAAAAAAACAAAGGTAACCGGGCTACTCTTCCATATTTTCTTCATGTGAATTGCTTGCTCTGTATTCTAAAGGATCTTCTGAAGGTTTGTTGTTGATACTGAAAAGGTGATGGCTGCGGGAGTCATGACCGGGACTCTAAGGCTTGCAGATTTTTAAAGATCATTCATTCGTTAGGTTTGATTGAGGCGGACACTAGTGGAGTGTACGTCTTTCTACCAGAATTTTGAGACACATGCTGAATTCCAACTTTCTTGTATGTCGGTGGATCTATAATCGGATATAAAAAACCATATAAAGTTATAATTGACTTAAAACACACTTTTAAAAAACAGAAGAAAACTTAACTTACAACAGACATTGAAATTTAAAAACACATTTAAAAGAAAATTAATATAAAGTATTATAACATCTTAACATTACATAAATTTAAAAACACATTAACTAACACAAACACAATTACGCTAGATTGAGATGAAGCACATACGCACATACTTTATATTACTTACAATTACACAAAAAAAAATATAACAGATGAGAACAAATAAATTTTTAAAAAACACACTTATGAAACACTGGCCATGTTCAACCGAAGTGTTACACTAAAAAACACACTGAAACACATACGCACACACTTTAAAACTTTACGCATGTTAAACCGAAGTGTTATTAATTAAAAACACATTAACTGAAACACATACACACATACTTTATATTACTTACAATTACACAAAAAATATATATATATAATAGATGAGAACAAATGAATTTTTAAAAAACACACTGATGAACAACGTGGTAATGGATGATACAAAAATCTTCTTTACACCATTAATGGCGGCTATAACAAGATGTAGATCTAATGATTGGGATGCTTAAATAGGGTATAAAAAGAAGAATAAATATGCTGATTATATAACAACATGAATAAACTATATAACAAGTTTACCTAATTCATCAACATCCTTGAAATTACTTATGTTTGAGTGTTGAAGATAAAGAATGAAGTAGATGATAGATGTATGGTTGTTATAGATGATCGGTGATTGTATGATGAGAAAAAAAGGATCATAGACATATGATTTTGTTAACTATTTTAAAAAAATATTATGCCTAAAATAATTTATAAATTGTAACTGATTAACACTAATATATAGAAATTAACATAATTAAAAATAGTTGGTTGTTACAATGTTGCCCTTCACTGGATATTTTGATCTAATGGTCCAAAACCCTTCTTACATTTCCTAGGATAAAACAACTTCTTAATTTAACCTTCCTCCTCTACCATATAATATATATATATATATATATATATATATATATATATATATAGGCTAAGTATAAAACGAAAACCCACTTGAGTTATGTAAACTCTAGAAAGCCATTCTCAACCACATGTTTTTAATTAATGTTTAAATCTTGTGGTCCACAATTACAGTGAATAAAAAATGTAAATATAAATATAACTTTTTCTCTCTCCTGAAAATATATATAAAAATTAGTAAAAAATGTTAAAAAATAGCAAAACATTTTTTTGATTTTTCGATGTTTTGTTTTAAATGTTACAACATATATTACATGTAACAAAAAAAAAAACGATGTTACATAGGGTTTTCGCGGGTTTTCGCGGGTTTTCATTTTAACCTTACCCTATATATATATATATATATAGGGGTGGGTTATAATAAAAATAGATAGTTTTCTAGGAAGAGTAAGAATAAATCTAAGCCCTTAGATCTAGGATCTAGTGGTTGAGATTAGTAGTTTTCAAAATAATAAATAGTTTCCTATAATCTAGGATTTAGGCTACATAGTTCCCTTAATAGGCTAACATGGTTTCCTAACTTTAAATTTATATGTCTTTCCTACTCTTCCTACAAAACTATGTATTTTTATTTTAACCCTTTTCTATATATATATATATATATATATATATATATATAAGTGTTTAAATAAGAAATATAATTTTGTATAAAGTTTAGGAGCCTTAAAATAATACAATAGGATACAATATGGCTAAACTAAACCACATCATGCAAATAAAATAATATATGGGATTTTAGAACACTATAGATCTAAACCATCAATTACATTGATTCAACTGCCCAAATCTATTTCTAGGCTTCCTTAAAAACTATGTATTCTTACCGTAACTCTATTTATTTTAAAACAATAACCTATAAAGTTTAAAATTCGTTAACAACTAGGTAAGAAAACCTGTCACGCTGCAATAGCACAACTACGCGAATTCGGTATGTATCAATTAGACTTGTCACAGTCGTGGAAACAGATACAAAAAATAAATTAATAAACGCACAAAATAGCTCGACATTCACATAGTTTATGATAAAAAATATGCGACGTGTAGTCGGTTGGTATAACTCACGCAATGTGGGTTTGAGTTGACGCGAATTTGATTGGTATCAGATTACGGTACTAAAACTAAACAAAAGAAATAATCTGTCAATGTTAAGATACAACAAAATTAGCATATTAAAAAAACTCGTGTGTTACAGTCACTAACAATGCGATATCGTTGGTATCAACGGTACTGACACTAAATCGTAAACATAAATTAATATACCCAAAGACATATTTAAAGAAAGTAGCATTTACGTATATCCCCTTCCAAAGTTCTTTTATTAATTATTTACCCAACCCTTATTTACAAATTACATATTTCCCTTTCCTAAACCACATATATTGCATATTTCTCCATTTTATTAAAATTAACTAATTAATTGACTATTCAACCCTTGATAAACTAATTAAACAAGTATTTACATATATCCCATTCCTAAAAAATTAATTTCATATCTCCCGAATTTTAACCTAAATTGAGTCGGTGTTAAGACGAACACATCGAACGCTAATAAATCCAATTGAAGTCGAACTTTTTAATTGTTAGCAAATATAAAAAGGTTTAAAAGATACAATTATGAAATGTTGTGTTGATGTTATAAACAAGTTATTCGATAAAAAATGAAGCAAAATTTGCAATACAAATTTGTGTGTGTGTGTGTGTGTGTGTGTATATATATGACCATTGTAATCATTTAAATTATAATAGATCAAAATAATTAATATACCTTATTATATATTAGCTTGGTAATTGTCGATGGGGCATATTACCCTTACTAACTAATAAAGGGTTTCCCCTTGGATGTATATATAGAGAGAGTAAATTAACATCATTAGATAATCTCACAAAAAAAAAAATAAAAAATCATGTGTCTCCTTTCTCTCCTAAACCGGGTTTATCTCAAGAACCCTAACATCATCCTTAACTATACATCATAAAGGGGAACTCGACTGAGCTGACAATCATGTCGTCTACATCCTTCTCTGATGCAATTACTAATCTCCAATTTGTAATAGGTATGCATATAATTACATGTTTATCACATTATCATGTTTTTTTTTCCATTACTAGAACGAAGAACTGATCAACATGTCGTATCAGAGCGAGGTTGATAATTAGTTCTTCATGTTTTCCCCAAATCTGGAATTAAAATCAAAAGAAATGAATTTTGATTAGAATCCTAATTTTTTCAGTTTTCTGTTTTCATGTTTTGTTAAGAAAACTGGTTATAATTGCAAAAAAATCATATTTAAAAGTCTAATATACTCGAAATCTATTAAAAATATGTTTAAGATTTCGATTCAAGAGAAAACTAACTAAAGATTCTTCGAAAATGTTCTTCACGTTCATTATAAAATTCGAAGAATCGTCCTTATTTTGGATAAATCGTAGGAATAAAAATATGTTGTTTCCAACTTTGATTGATTTTTATCTATTAGAAAATTTTGAAACATGATATAGTTTTATCAATAAAAGATTTCAAAATCTAGGATAACTATAATTAAATTATTTAAATTATGAAAAAAGATAATCCATTAAAATTCGAATTCCACCTTTATGATAAATTAGTTTATGGGATTTAAAAGAAATACTTTATGGGATAAAGTAATTTATGGTTTAATAAATAGTTTATGTGTTAAGGGTTTAAAAATAGATTTTGGTTTTTTCTAAAATGGTTTTGGTTTACCAAAATCCCGAAAACCTTATAAAACCCAAAAACTCTCATAATCCCTAAAACCCACTAAAAGCCAGGCTCACTAAAATTGTTGGGACTTATTTTAGACTGACGCATCGGATTATTATTATTATGGGTGAAAAATAGATTTATATTATTGGTGTTATTTAAGAGGCGGATGGAGTGAAGACCAAGGCACAAGACCACTATAAATAGACGATTAGGTCATGTGTTTTATGGTGTGTGTGATATTTTGATGTATTGAGAGTTTCCACCCGGGGAAGAGCTCTCCCCGGGTGGCGAGCGTTTATGATTATGTATGTATGAGTGTTCTTTGTGACAATCTTTTGATTAATGAATCATACTATTACATCTATCTATTTTTGTTTCGATTACAATTGTTCATCCTATTATTGATTGTTAATCAAATCGAACTCTTCACACCTGTCCATTGATCTTTCAAGAGTGAATACAAGTTGTTGATTCGATCCTAGCTCAGATCCGAGCTCCTCCATTAATACCGACTATTCACACTTCCGCACCGGGGCTCGGTTCTCACAAAAATTCCTGAGAACTCATAATTCCTAAGAACTGAAAAGTGTCAATAACTAATTACCCTAGAAATATTGTTTCCCATAACTGCTCCTAATTAAATATTTTGCAAATAATTAAATCTTATAAAATTTAACTATTTATAAAAGCTTAACTTTAGTGAATTTTGATGTATCACTTCTGCCCAAAAGTAATGTGTTACATTTGCCATATCATTTAAGTCTAATTGAAAGCTTTTGTTAGTTTTTGCCTAACATGATACAAATGTCTCACTTCTGTCTAAAGGTGATGTGCTACATTTTTATCTAACAAAAATAGCTTGTGCATAATTAAAATAATTGCATCACTTTTGCCCAAAGGTGATATGTTATAATTTTTTTTGCATACATAAATTTTTAATTCTACCCAAAGGTGATTTATTTTTTGTTTAAGTAGAACTTTAATTATAGTCTATTAGTTTGATGTTAATATTAGGCATATTACATCTTCAATAAAATATAATGATCCTTCATTAATCTAATGTTAATATCCCATAACATTAATCACTATAATTTTCTTCCATAAATAACTATCTTATCCCAATCATCCACTCTAATATTAAAACATAATATAAGTTTTGCACCAAAAAGAGTTTCAATAACATTTAACTCTTCTCAGTTTTAATTATCCCTTAAGACACGATATGACTATCCTGCTGCTTTCTAATAACAATAATTCTATTGAAAACTAGAGCATAACAAATGGGACAAGTCAATCATAATGTCTCTTATGATAATGATAATCAAGAACTTATTTAAATAAATGCTATCACTAGACTTAATCTAGATTTAAATTTTCCAAAGAATAATCCAAATAACTCCTAAGATGCAAGCATTCCTTCTATATTCTAACTATAAGGTTAAATGGTATCCCTGAATATATCATAATGTATAATACTATGACCTATAAAATTAAGGGCTTACACTTGGAAATAATTACACTTTTCCAAGAATTACATACTAACTTTTGACTAGTATAATTTGATGCCTCAAAAATCAACTATAACAGTCTGAAGTTTCAAAGGAAAATGAGCGTGCTGATCAGCAACATATGCACAAGAAAAGAAATGTCTAGCATTGGAAATAAGATGTTATTCAACTCACTACCACTAAAACCTAAAAGAGAATGATTCTAATGTTCATAGACAAATTACAAGCATTAGTTTCAGCTTCAAATTCTCTAAGGAGAAATGTCGTTGCAAAAATATGTCATTAAATTAGGCATGAGCAACGACACTAACCATAATTCAAAAGAACAATTGGCTAAAATTGGTAGTCATATATTAATGATATCTAAGTCTGCTAATCCTAATATTCCAATTAACACATGATAGGTTGAGTCTAGTTATATATGTTTACCTGAAATCAACAAATAACAAACATGAGTGTTAGTGACAAGTTAAATGTTAAGGTTATTATAACCATGATAAATTATCTTTTAGTTATGCTTTATGGTACCTTAAATATTCTGGGGATTAATCAGAATTTAGTATCAATACTTAAACTACATTATGACAGTTATGAGGTTTGCATGGCCAATATAAAGTCATTCTTATCTTAAACTCTCATATTATTTGTTACCAATATTTAGATTAAAACATTTATAAATAGAAGTAGATGATACTATATAGTTTCACAACTTTTGTTATCATGTAAATAAAAATTTAACAAAAGACAAATGAGACCTATGAATTTCATCCATTAAACCAAAGTTCATGAGAAATCATGACATGATTGATGAGGGTGATTTTTCATATAATCTTATTCTTAGTGATTTTAAATCATGTGTTAGATGCCCTAAACATTATTTGGCTTAAGAAATAAGTATGGGTCCACCAGAAGTTATATTTCACTTATATTCGTGGAACTTATTCGAACGGAATATTCAGAGATAATTCTTTTACCATTAAAAGGCTATTTACTTTTATCTAATATGTCTTCTATGATTTACAGTCTTAAAGAGATCCATTCATATATACCTAATACGATTTCTTCTAAATATGGCCCTAAATTTATTATGACATCTGGGCGTTAATGAAATCAAATCAAGTCCAACATATATATATATGACAGATTCCCACGTCATGTACATCATTGAAACTTCTCTTGTATTTTTCCTAAAGATATTAAAGATCAGTGGGAGCCTTAAGTTTCTCAATCATAACTTACAAAATTTTCAAGAGGCTGGGGAGTGAAAACTTAATATTATCTCAATTACACATCTTATATAAGACACTACTCCATCACAACACTATTCTATCAAAACTTTATCTCTTTAGAGTTTACTACTACTCTTAAAAAGTTTCATTGTTTATTAAATATGGGCATATTCAGATTTTTTACTAAACTAATCCTCACCAAGAGAAACTACAACAACTTATATTATTTATTTGTTTCTCTATTAAAATCTATTGGTCTTTAAATATTGACCATAAGCATGTAAATTTCCTAAAGACTTCTAAGGTCAGTGGGAGCAGTAAAAGTCCTTATAATGACTTGTTAGAAGTACAAGAGGAGGGGGAAGAGAGTCATTAATATCAACTCCGAATTTAATTCCGATTACACCTCTTGTACACCATACTGCACTAACTCTTACACACTTAGAATCCTGATGATGATAACAACCTAACCAAGAGCTAATCCATAAAACTGAAACTTTTAATAAACGTCAACTCAGGAGGTGTTGTGCTTTGACGTATACAAATTATAATATAAATACTCCATACAATTTTCATACTTTGGAGCTACATTCTATTTAATATTATCTTTATTTGGCTCATATTCGGATTTTAAGGGTTTCAAACAACAACGAGCTAATACGAAGGGTGCATACTAATCTTGCAATCCTATCATAACAAAATGTATTCATACATGTTTATTAAAATTAATTGATTATAGGAAACATTTTATAAATGTCCTACATATTAATTGAATTAATGTTCATAAGTATTATAATTTTAATTCATCTGAACTCTTGTATGTTAATTTGAGATGAATTATTATTATTTTAATCAACTAATTCAATATTCATATTGGAAAACTAATGTGTTGGAGCTTCAAATGAAGAAATGAAATAAATGTCAAAAGAAATTTAAAGATGTGTTTGCTACTATTGGAATTGGCGACATACACAAACCGCCTTAAGGGTCCAAGATAAAATACAAAAATATGGAAATTAATATTAGACCTGGGCCTCATGCACATCCAAGGAAGAAAAAGTAGGTCAGTAAATTTATATAATAATGCAAGACGACAGCTGCTAGGAGGAAATTAGAGGTTGTCATAGATAGTAATTATAAGGCAGCTAGGTTAGAAGTGTGGGGCATGCTTGAAAGAAAAAGACATAAATAATTATTAGAGAGCAGCTACAATCTTTCTTGTTTGGAGAGTTGGAGTTGGGAGTTAAGATTTGGAGCTTAACAGGTTCGTTCATCACTCGGGTTTTACGCTTCAAACATTATTTTATCAGTTTCAGATTTAGTAAACATGAGTTTGGCTACTATTTATTTTGATGTGTTCACTATTACTATAAGTAGCTAAATATTTAAATACCTAGGTTTAGATGAATATTAATTTTGTTTGACTGTTTATTCGGTCTTGACTATTTACACGACGTATTACTATTGAAAAACTTTATATAATTTGATAATGGAAGTGTTAAATCATGTTTTATATAATTATTGCTTGTGATCCCGTATACGACTTTGATTGATTGATTGTGTGTTGTTCTGTTAGGGTTCTATGTTTAGGTCATAGAGTTGGTGTTTTTAATCTTATTTTGGTTAGTACTGTCAAAGAAATCTTTTGTACAATTAATTATTAAAATTCAATAGGTTCTCCTTCCTTGTGACCAAGAGGTAATAGGGAGTCAGTTTGTCTCGCTTCTTTATTCGGTTAGGTTAGAATTACGCGAGAACGAGTTTTGGTCTTGTTCGGTTTAGATTTGCATGTGAAAAGGTGTCCTAGATCAAGTTAGATATTGTTACCGCTTTATCCCTAGAGTTGCTCGTACCAATTTTTAGCGGGTTTTGTGTGGTTGAGTCTGATATGAGATGGGTCAATAGGGTACCTTAGTAATCTTTATCCCGGTAGGTTAATTCAATATTCTTAGATTTGTGAGGGTTAGTTGGTGAGACCGAGAGGTGATCTAGCGAACTTTAGTGAGCCTTAGTTGATTTATTTTTTTAGATCCTGGTGTCATGTGATTAGTTAATTCCATTAGCCATTGAACTGTCAATAGGATTCTTGCCTAGGTAGTCGTTTCTCCATATTCGTTAAAATCTCGTTAAGTTCGGTTAAATTTTCCCGTTAGTCTCGTTAAGTTAAATGAGTTGGTTAAATTAGTTTAAATTAATTTAAATAAAATGATACTAAAAGTTAAATATATTTTTTAAGGAAGGACTTACTTAGGGTTTAGTATCGGAGCCACCCCTAGTTTCCTTGAGTTTGATACCCAGACTTCCTTTCTCTTTGCTACACGTGACCGGTTCACTTGCCAATTGTGTGAACTAGGTCAGATTTTTGATAAGGAAGATTGGAATCTTCTCAACCTCCTCAGGAAACGGCTAAGATGAACTTCGAGCATGGTTTTACTATCTCGAGCAATGTCTTCGGAACCTTTAGTGGTTGATTTTTCTAAGTGTTAAGGCTTCGAGCAAGCCACACTTCAACAAGCAATAGTATTCTTTTATCGAGCATGGATTTCTAATCGAGCAAACAGCTTGATCATACAAGTTTCAACCAAGTGTTACGAGCACAGGATGGTCGAGCACATAGGGACAAGCATAGATGCAATAAGAAGATGTCATGTGATCAAAGCAAGGACTTCGAGCACAGTTCAGTTCCCCGAGCAAGATTTACATCCGAGCATGCTAAAGATTGTTCAATAAGTCTAAGGACAAGACTGAAGATATCAAGAAGAATGAGCTTGCTCGATGGACTAGTTCGTGCAGAGCAAGGATTGGTCAAGAGGAATGAAGCTTGCTGAAGGAGAATATCTTCACTGAAGATATTCTAAGTAAAGTTTGCTCGAAGACATTCATCGAGCACACCTAGCATACTGAGTCTGCTCGAGCAAGAGACAAACCTTGCTCCAAGACTCTTACACTTGTATTTATTTTGTCTTTCATTATGTAATGATTAGGAACTTCTAGAAGGAATGTCAGGGTCTATAAATAGGGTCCTAGGTTTCCATTTAGGGAACGGATAACGACGCACGCAATACGAGAAACATTCCAAAGAATATTCTATTTGTTTCCTCGTACCGCCGCCGCTGTCACGAAACCCTAGACATTCCTTTCACTGTTTCATTAAATGATATATTAAATACAGTGAATCTTTGTCTTTGATTGTGTTCTTATTGATTATCTGTTATTGTTTCGTGTTTTGCTATATCACACCTTTGTTCCCACTCATTGGATATCCTGATTCTGCCGGTATATTCGATAGGCCTTTGGGTAACCGAGTCAGTGTGTTCTTGTCAACCTTTCTAAGGTTTCAACCAACTCACGGTCCTGACAAGTGGTATCAGAGCTTTGGAAGCTCCTTGAAGACCATAGGACTGAAGGTTTGTGAAAAAGCTTGAAGCTTTACTCTATTTTTCTGCTGCAAAGGTCAGATCTGCTAACATAGAAGACCAAGAAGTTTCTACCAACAAAATTCCTTGACTGCTTCGAAAAGAAAATTTTATCAAATGGAAGGTGCTCTTCGAAGCTGCTGTAAACTACAACGACCCAGAACTCTGGACTTCTATCACAGACGGAAACTATGTTCCTTCAACTGCTCCGAACAACAATGCCACTGTTGAGCTAAAAATGAAGAAAAGGGACGATAAGACACTGTCTATGCTGAAGTTAGGTCTGTCTTGGGAGATACTGACAACCTTCAACCATCACAAAACTGCTAAAGAAATGTATGATGTAGTTATCGATATGTTTGAGGGAAATACAGAACTAAAAGATATCAAGAAAGACAGACTGAAGCAACAGCTGGATAGATTCAAGTTTAAAGATGGAGAAAGACTAAAATCAGTCCTGCAAAGGTTCATGCTGATTGTTAATGATATAAGAACAACTGACCTGCAGATTTCTGATTTTGAGATAAACAAGAGCTTCTGTCATCTTTGTCTGGTGAGTGGTATACAGCCAGCAAATTCATCAAGGAAAAGGCTAATTTCCCCAAATTTAAGTTGGATGATGTAATTGCATTCCTTAAGGCTGCAGAACATGAAATGATCAAAAACAACATGATTAGAGAAGATAAGCCCAGTTTTCAAGTGAACAATGCTCTTGTAGCTCCCATGAGAAATCTCTCAATCAAGAATCAGCAGCCAATCATTGAAGAGCCATCTGAGACAAACTCAACATGTGGTGGAAGACCAAGATTTAATGTTCAGCTGATAGAAGATGATGTAGCCTCAACAGCAAGTGGACAGTCAACATTTGTACAGAACAATACAACTCAAGGAACTGACTACCAAGCATTGTTCTCTATGTTTACTGAGTCATATCATGCATTTGTGGCCAAGAACCAGATTAACACAAGCATTGTGCAGGAAGATCTTGAGCAAATCGATGCTGATGACTTGGAAGATATGGACATCAAATGGCAGGCTGCCATGTTGGCTGTTAGAAGCAAGAGGTTATACAACAGGATTGGAAGATCAAGCTTCAATGGACCGAATGAAAGAATAGGTTTTGACAAATCAAAAGCAACCTACTATAACTGTCAACAACCTGGACACTTTGCAAGAGAATGCAACATGCCCAAGCAAGTTGGAAACCAAGTGAATCAAAATCAATTCTACGAAAATCAAAATCAGAACTTCTAGCATCAGAGAAATCAGATCGCCAACCAAAACCCCTATCAACACCAAAATTGACCCTAGCAACAACCCTTTCAGCCTCAAAGGAACAACCAATTGCAGATTTACAATAATCAGAATAGAGTCAATCAAAGCAATGTGAATCAGGCTAGGGATCAAGAGAATGTTGCAGTAACAAGGGTGCCATAGGATGGAGAGTTTGATTGGAGTAACCACGCAGCTGAGATTGAAAAGGCAAACGTTGCTTCTACGGCCAAAGTGCAGGACAAGCCAGAATCTTCTAATGCGCAGGTACATTATGATATTTCAATTTCTGATCTTCTTATTACAATTGATGAACCCAATCAGGAAGTTGGAAAATGGAAGACTGAGTGTGGAAGAAATGAAGCATTCTTGAATGTGTATGAAACCAGTGAAGCAACCTATGAGAATCAAATTAAGGGGCTAGAAGAAGATTGTATGCAAGCATACAGAACCCAATCAAGAATGACAGTTGAAATTGAGGGTTTGAAAAAGTTGTATGCTGAAGAGAAGCTGAAGAATGCTGATTTGTTAATTCAAATGGAGTTCTTGAAAAACCTTGTGTCTACAGGAAACATTGTGGGATTTGTGGACAAAATGACAGAGGAAGAGAAATACAAAAAGGTGCCACCACTTTTTTGTGACAGTTACCCACTAAAAGTAGACAAGGAAAGTAGGAATGAATATCTGAAACAATTTAAGAATGTGTTTGATGACAAAACTGAATTTGTAAAACAATATGAAGATGTGATTATGGATGAAAATGGAGAGTTTGCAATTAAGCAGAATGAGAAACCAGAAGTCAAGAAAGCTGTAAAGAAGGACGATGAGAAAAAGAAATGGTGTGAATACTCCAGTGAGGAGAGTACTAAATCATTTGAGGGCAAGGAGAAAAAGAATGGATCAAACAAGAAAAAAAATGAAAAGATTCCTCTACTGCCAAAGATGACTCCAAAGATGAAGAAACATTATGAACAGATAAGAAAAGAACATGTGGTATTTGACATTTATGCAAGACCACAGCCAGAAATTAAGTGGCAATGAAATCTTCTTATGATCAGTCCCATCCTCCAATCTATCCAGTTTTCTCTAATCATGAACTATTTGATATTGGAGATGTGGAGTATGCACCCAGGAGAAGATTTGTTGCAGAAGATGAAGGTAGCTGTTCAAAACTACCATCCAATTTGAAGCCAATAGTGTTTGTTAAAGAGAAATATCATCTGGTTCCTGATTTGAGCAAGCCAATCAAAATGGACTTCAGCAACACTCTATGTCCAAAGACATCCCTAGGCTTTGACTTCCCCAAACCAAGTGATAGAATTAAAGACAAGCAACTGCTTCAGGACATGGGGAGCTACGCCAAGGTATGGTGCAAGAAGTGTGATGCCTACGGTCATCACACTGATTTTTGCTGGTTTGTAGAAGAAGAGTTTGTGGTCCCTGATGTGGTTTGTGGCTTTGACATGAAAGGATACAAGAAGATGTATCAAAGATATCTAAATGAAGAAAAGAAAAGTTCAAGTGATGAAGAGAAAAGATATGTTTTGGAGAAGAGACTGAAACAAGTATTGAAAATCAAGGATGATACAAAAGTATCAAGCAAACCTGCAAAGAACAAAAGGTCAACTAACAATGAAAAGGCCAAGATGAGACCTAATGTTCTTAACGGGGATGAAATTTTTTTGATGAATCAAGGTTATGAGCCAAGAGGGTTTCAGTGGAAGACTAAGAAGGAGTTAAATGAACAGAAAGACTTTGTGATTGAACAAACTGAAAACCTAATCATGTCACAAGCTGTGAAAGTTGGGTCAGACTCAGGCTCAGAAGAAGAATGTGAAGTCATCTATGAAGATCCACTTCCACTTCCAGTTCCAACTCCTAATGAATCTTCACTTAAATCTGAATTGCAAACTGATGCAGTTTGTGACTCAGAATCCAACTGATTCTCTTTTGTGTATATGTGCAGGAACAGTACTTGAACAGTAATGACTTATGGTACATGGACAGTGGATGTTCCAGGCACATGACCTGTGACAAGAGTGCTCTTATCAATTATGAAAGAAAGTATGAAGGTCCAGTTGCTTTTGGGAGTGATGAAAATAGAGGGAAGATTGTTGGAAGAGGAACACTCACCAATGGCAAGGTATCCTTTGAGAATGTGATGCATGTTGAAGGACTACAATACAATCTACTCAACATTTCTCAAGTTTGTGACAAAGGGTACAAGGTGGCCTTCAATGATGAACACTGCCTAATTCTAAAGCCTGAATTTGTGATTCCAACTGAGATGATCATGATGATGGCTACAAGAAATGGCAACCTCTATTAACTGAGAATGAACACTGCTACATCAAGAGGTGGTTCATGCTTTGTTTCCAAAGCCACTGAAAATGAGACCAAATTGTGGCATAGGAAGATGTGTCATGTTAACTTGAAGAATATGAATAAGCTAGCGAAAGCTGAACATGTTGTTGGCCTTCCCACAAGAGAATTTAAGCTTGAAGAAAAATGCACATCTTGCCTCAAAGGGAAACAACACAAATCCTCACATAAGAGCAAAGTGATAAATACCATTGATGAGGTATTGGAACTGCTACACATGGATCTGTTTGGTCCAGTGAGTGTTCCAAGTATTGGAAAGAAGAGATACTGTCTGGTGATCATAGATGATTACTCAAGATTTACTTGGGTATACTTTATGGGTAGCAAGGATGAGACCATAGATTTGATCAGAACCTATGCGCTGAAAATGAAAAATCAACTTGAAAGGAAAGTGAAAGTCATTAGAAGTGACAATGCGACAGAATTCAAGAATGGAATAATGGAGGAATTCTGCAGTTCTAAGGGGATATTTCAGCAATATAGTGCACCTAGAACTCTTGAACAAAATGGTGTTGCAGAAAGAAGAAACAGAACACTAATTGAAACTGCAAGGACTATGATTGCTGATGCAAATCTGCCAGTCACCTTTTGAGCAGAAGCAATCAACACTGCAGGTTTTGTGCAGAACAGGGTTCTACTAAACAAGGCTCAAAATAAGACTCCATATGAGGTTATCTTCAAAAGAAAGCCTTATGTGAAGTTATTAAGGCCTTTTGGATGCAGATGCTCACCGTTGAATACAAAGGAATATTTGAACAAATTTCAGTCAAAATCTTTGGAATGTTTCTTTGTGGGGTACTTGTAGTTATCTCATTCAAAGGCTTACAGAGTTTATGTGAAGGAGCACATGGTAGTCATTGAGTCCTCAGACATAATATTCAATGAAAACCACTTTAACAATATTGAAGGTCCCAAATGTCTATTTGACTTGGAGAAAATGATCAAATCTTTCAACATTTATAACGAAGACATGGATGACAGCATGTACAGAACAAGCTTTGAAGATAAAGGAAAACAAAAACAAGTTGATCTGGACAAGCTATGGTCATCTGTTGCTCCTGAACTAAATGGATTTAACTTTAAGAGGAGCAACCAAGGAGCAGCTGAAGTTGAGATGAATGGACAAGAAGCTGCAGTTGAAGTTTCTAATGAAGGGCCAAGTGATGTGGAGAGTGAACCTATTCAAAGTTAGCCACCTGTTCAGCTTGAAGTGATAAATCAATTTGAAGACTGGTTTCAGTCTTTGTTTGACTCTCTACAAATTGGATCAAATGAAGCATCATGATCAGAGATTAATCAAAATCTAGAAGCTGGTGAAACTCAAGAAAGAATTGAAAGTGAAACTGCTGAGTTCAATATGACCAATCTTGAGACAGAAGTGTCAGCACAAAAATTTGTGCAGACTAACTCTGTTGAAAGAAATCACCCTGCAAAGAATATCATAGGAGACTTGCATGAGAGAGTGACTAGAAGCTCTTCTGAAATAGCAAACATCTGCCTGTATTCTTGCTTTCTATCCCAAGTTGAACCAAAGAACATCAATCAAGCTTTAAAAGACAACAGCTGGGTAGAAGCTATGCGGAAGAGTTAGCTCTATTTAGAGACTTACATGTATGGGACTTAGTTGACAAGCCCAGAGGCAAGTATGCTATTGGAACCAAATGGGTGTTTAGAAACAAGAAAGATGAAAGGGGCATAATGATAAAAAACAAAGAAAGATTGGTGGCTCTAGGATGCGTACAAGAAGAAGGAGTGGACTTTGAAGAAGTTTTTGCTCCAGTTGCAAGATTAGAAGCCATCAGGATCTTTCATGCATATGCAGCATCAATGAACATAAAGTCTATCAACTTGATGTGAAGTCTGCATTCTTAAATGGAAAGATTGATGAAGAGGTATATGTGACTCAACCTCCAGGATTTGAAGATCCAGTTCATCCCAACAAGGTCTACAAACTCAGCAAAGCACTGTATCGACTGCATCAAGCACCAAGGGCTTGGTATGCTGAGTTGTTAAACCATCTGTTGGACAATAGTTTCTGCAGAGGAGCTATTGACAAGACCCTGTTCTACAAAAGATGGAACAAGGATCTGCTGCTGTTGCAAGTGTATGTGGATGACATTATCTTTGGCTCTACAAATGAACAAATGTGCAAGGAATTTGAGCAAGTGATGAAATCCAAGTACAAGATGAGCTCAATGGGGGAAATGAATTTCTTCCTGGGACTTCAAGTACAACAGAAGGCTGATGGAATTTTTATTAACCAATCAAAGTATGTTCAAGAGATTCTTAACAAGTTCAAGTGCCAAGACTTCAAGACAGTGTCTATACCAATGGACACACATGAGAAAATGGTACCTGATGAGAGGGGGGAGTTGGTGGACCAGCATGAATATAGGGCCAAGATAGGATCACTGATGTATCTTACAGCATCTAGGCCATATATTATGTTTGCTGTGTGTGTCGGTGCAAGATTCCAAGCTAACCCCAAGGTCTCACATATGCAAGTAGTGAAGAGGATCTTCAGATATCTCAAAGGAAAACCAGATTTGGGGATTTGGTATCCAAAGAACCCCTCCTTTGACTTGATGGCCTACATAGATAGTGACTATGATGGTAGCAAAATGAATAGAAAATCAACTTCAGGAGGATGCAAGTTTCTAGGGAATAGGCTGGTGTCTTGGCAATGCAAGAAGCAGACTATAGTGTCCATCTCTACTGCTAAAGCTGTGTACATTGTTGCTTCTGCATGCTGTTCACAGGTTCTATGGATTCAGAATCAACTGCTGGATTATGGTCTGAATTTCTTACTTACTCCTATTTTAATTAATAATACTGCTGCTATGTTCATTGTTAAGAATCCAGTCCAACATTCTAAAACTAAGCACATTGAGATTAGACATCATTTCATTAGGGACTGTCAGGAAAAAAGGCTTAGTAGAAATGAAAAGGGTAGATACATCTGATAATCTGGCTGATTTATTCACCAAACCTTTAGATAAAACTAGGTTTCACTTTCTGTTAAAATGCCTAAGAATGATAAATGCTAATGAAGTTTGAATTAGAATGTGTGCTTTAGTGAGGTGCCTACTGATTACCTATGTTACTCACTTTGAATGTTCGCATGATGAATTGCTATGCTAAATTGATCATTCTGAATGCATGAATCATGTATGTGACTGTCTTTGTGTGAAAAATGTGTTATTATTGTTGATTACAACTTTTAGTACCTTGATCTGTGCTTGCATAATGTATTTATGTGGTTTAAGTCCTTCGAGCATGCATTTGTGCTCAATACTATGCTTGTTGCTCCTCGAGCACAAGCAGAGGTACTTGGAAGACTTTTCTAAGTTTTTCGAGCACATGTGTCATAGCTCAGTTGCTCGAGCACAGATTCTTGCCTTGAAAAACCTGCTAAGTATTTTGAGCATGACTCTGTGTTTGATGTTCTTCGAGCACAAACAAACCATACTTGAGATATCTCAAGTAATTCGAGTACAAATGATATGTTATTGCTGGTCAAGCATGGACATGTGTTCTGGAAAACTTTCTAAATATTCAAGAACAAGTCTGCTGCTCGAGCACACCGTTAAGTCTTTCGAGCACAAGCACTGAAATGATAGATTTTAAGGTTGCTCGAGAATTTCGAGTATGCTCGATGAATTTCTGAGCATGCTCAACAGAGTTATGTGTTTATCTGAATGTTCTATGCTGTCTGAATGAATGTGTTTGATATTGTTGAAGTGTGTGCTTATTAAATATGATTGAATGACATCACTATTTTCAGAATCAATCCTTAAAATGAATTTTCATAAGAAATGGTTTTTGAAACTGTGAAATGTTTTAACTAAGCGGCACTGTTTTTGGTGATCTCATAAAAGATATGATAAGATTATTCAGTTATAAGCTTTATAGAAGCTTAAAAGTTTTTGGATAGGAATTGTATCCAACCTTATGGAAAATGATAGTATATTGTTTAAACTCTCTAACCCATGGAATACAGGCTTAAAGGATTTCTGTTCAGTAACTTGAAATTTTGCTTTTGAGTATCTTTTCATGAGTGTAGTGACATGAGTGATACAAATATTATGAAATTGCTAAGTCTGATGTGGTGACTCATTTGAAGACCAAGGTATGTTTCCTTGCTTATCTCTCTGAATGATAGGCAGAAAGGCAATTATCCAATCATAAACGAGCCTGTTGGTGTTTTGGTCACACAAAAATATATAGTATTTGAGCAGATATAAAAGTTAGGTATACAAAATCTTATCAAAAAGAAAAAGAAAAAGGAAAAATATAGAAAAAGAAAATTGCCTCAAAATAGTATATCAAATAATAATATATCATGACTAAAGGGGCACTAAGGGAACTACAGGGGTGGGGCATCCAAATAAGTCCTAAACACCCTGAATGTAAGGCTTGTAAGTCCGGATGGCATGTAAGTCCAATGTTCAACCTTATAGTCTGATATCTATAAATATTTTTCTAATAAACTGCTCATAAAAACAAATTTCAACCAAGGCATCAGGGGGTTGAAGTCAAATTGGGGTGATTGGAGAAAGCTAAATAAGCTTTGAGAAGAGATAAGGAACAAACTGATATCCAAAATGTAACCATTCTTCACTTAAGCTTTAATTGAACTTTAAGTATATCACAAATGTCATGATAATCATGCTAAGTGCAATTACCTACTATCAACCTGACTTAAATTGTAATAAGGATTACTATGATATGGTGTGAAAGCTTTTACACAATCTGATCCCATGTTGAGATCTTTCTATGAAAATGTTTTCAAAAGACTATTCAACTAAAATTTGATCTCTTATTTCACCTTAAACAAATTGCTTAGGTCAGCTTACTATTCTGAAATGATTATCTTTTATGCAAAACTGCAATTTGAGCAAAGGATATGCGTGGACATGTCCTGACTCAGTGGCATGTGATTTGTTGATTTCACAATCTGAACTGAAAACCATTTAAGTGTTTCGAGCAAAGAAACTTTGCTTGTTTGTATTATTACACTGCTTCGAGTATGCTATATTACTTATATGACTCATCTATATATTTCGAGCATGTATGTTACTTTAGAGCATAATGACGATCTGAATATTGCTATTAAGAGTTTCGAGGATGCATCTTACTTTCGAGCACCTGCTATGATATGAAAATTGACGTTATGTGTTTCGAGCATGATTGCATGGTAAGTAGTCGGACCTAAGTTCTCGAGCACAAAGAACTGAATGATAGGAAACATTTTAAGTGTTTCGAGCATAGTTGTGTGCTAGGCACTTTGGTCTGTGAGTTTCGAGCTTAGCAAGGTTGTGACAAAATTACGAAGTGACTCGAGCATAGCTGTGTGCTAGACACTTAGGTATGAAAATTCGAGCTGAGGAACTTAATGGATGAATTTGTTAAGTAGTTTGAGCAAACTTGTATGCTAGACTCTTAGGTTGAGTGTTCGAGTACAGGCATAGGAAGGATTAAATCCGCTAAGGCTTTCGAGCATGAATGTACCTCGAGCACATTAAGTTATAGTACTCAGTAAGTTGAGCAGAGGTTATAACACTGCTAAGAGGAGTTGCATCTCGAGCATATGTTTGGTCATGATAGATCTAAGTAATGTCGAGCATGATGCATTCTCGAGTAAGGTTCAACAATGAGTGTATCTCACGTATACATTAAGGGAATTTTACTAAGTATTGTCGAGTACACTTCTTGTCGAGCATCATCCTATACTCGAGCAGGCAAACTAATATCAATCAACATTTGGCTAAGGCATCGAGCGCAAGTATATTTGAGCAAACTATCTCAAGTATACTAGTGCTCGAGCATTATAATCATACAAGTACATCGAGCAAGGGTTGTACTATGTACTCGAGTACAGTGGGAGCCAGCTGTTGTTTTGGTTGTATGCTTGAGCAAGGGAGGTACATTAAATTTGAAATTAAATGACAACTGTCGTGCACTAGACGACAAACGAATGTACTATACTACCCAAACATTAGGTATAAAAGGGAGACTTAGAAACTTTTTCACATATTTCTTCTCCCTTTCTTAAACCTAATAGCAAGCCTCTTGCTCGTGCATCCCCTCCTTACTCGAATACTCAATTTCTGCTCGAACATACTTCGAAATTAGCCTTTAGCTCTGTTTCAACCTCGGTAAGATATCGTTGTTCGATTATCTTTTCACCGATTTCGAAATTAGGGTTTCTAATTGAATTTCAGACTAATTGTTTACTTGTTTTTGCAGGTACGCATATTACTATGGAACAGGTTACTGAAGACGCTAATCTTCTCTAACTACCTTCGCATATTGTTTCTGCAACTTTGTGTACTGACTATTGTTTTATATTGCAGAACTGATGGCCCTAAAATTAGAAAAGAGGCACAATATGTGTGCTCAGTTGGAGCTAGACAATGATAACAGAGAGTTGGAGCTAATGATCACTTTTCTAAGGAATTCCAACCTGAGAGTAGCCCTAACTGACAGCCCTACAATTTACAGGAACCACATTTAAGATTTTTGGGAATTGGCCACTTATGTGAATGACGTTAACGGTAAGAGGATTGAGGCCTCTGTCCTAAATCATGATATTGAGATTACAGAAGCTTCAATAAGAGTTGCATTGGACCTGAATGACAATTTTGAAGCTCAACCATCCTAGTCGGTCCTAAGATTATTGAGAGTCTTTCAAGAGAGAATGGGCTACCAAGGAGTTGTGAAAGAGGGTCAATTTCAAAAGGGCATCTTCCCACTGATATACCGTTTCCTAATCCATCATGTAATCCAGTCCTTATCTCCAAGGAGAGGGACTCGGACACTACTGAGCAGGCAACTGGGCACTCTCACTATAGCTATTTTGTACCAACAGCCGTTCAATGTATCAAGATTAATTTTCAACGGTTTAGTATCAAATGCTGAGAAGGAAGTAAATTAGAGGTTTCTAATGTATCCTTGATTCCTGCAAATATTGATAAATAGGTCATTGCCGGACCTTCAAAGAACAAGAGAGGTTTTGAGATTACAAGATCCTAATATCTGCAAGCGAATGAAAGATGCAAAGTGTAAGTTTGAGGAAAACCCTAATTGGGATGTTCTCCCATGGCTTCTTGTGCCAGCTCTAGGTGCCATTGATGTGTCTAGAACCCCGGGAAACAGTGATGATGAAGATGGTGATAGTGAAGATGGTAATGATTCGGATGATGGAGGAGATAATGGTCCAGATGATGATAATGTTATTGATGAAGGTAATGTTGATCATGCTCAAGATGCTATTGTCGGTAATGTGCCTGTGATTGAAAAATCTACTCATGAAGGAGATGATGCAGAGTTGGAAGTCAATGAAGAAACTGATGAGCCGGTTGAGGGTCCTAGCAACAGAGCTACTGAGCCTATAGATGATGATGTGTTTGTAGCAAGTGTAATATCCAATTTTGCTGATACAATACATAAGATTACTCCACTAGACTCACCACCTCCTGAGGTATACAATGATGAAACAGACTCTGTTGAAGTTGATGATGCCAATGACAACATTTCTTGCTCACCTTCTACCACTGAACCAACATTATCTGACAATGAACCAATTCATGACACACATGTTCCTTCACCATCTACATCCCCACTACATAAACCAATTAATACCTCACCACCTGTTTCCCATCAAGCCCAATCTGTTCAAGATACACATATTACAACACCACATCCTCCCCAGTAAAGACCAACAAACTACTACCCTTGCTCAACCAACCCAATCCATTCCTACAGACCCTGAGCCATATAATTTGCCATCTCGAGAAAACAGCTGAATCTGAACCTTTCTCTGAGCCTGCATTCAAACCCACTCAACAAACCCCACCTTCCAGCCCAAATCTTTATGACACAGTAGTTGAAAATGCAAAGCTTGAGTTTGAAAATATCTTGTTGAAAGAAAAGAATGCGGTTCTAGAAACACGAAACAGGGCATTGGAGGCTGCACTGCAGTAAGTTGTATTGAAGATTCGAACCCTAGAGGGGCACTATGAGGTTGAGAAGACCTCAGATGTACCAAAACAGGGGGAGAAATATGAAGATGCAGAGGGCTTAAGAATGATTGAAGATTTGTATGCCAGTTCTGATGAAGAGGTTGTAGAAGTTGGACCCTCAAATGCTTTAAATATGATTAATGAAGAATATGAGGGAGATGCTGATGATGAGGGGGAGAATGATGAGGAAGATGAAACAGAAGAAGAAAAGTTAAAGAGAAAACAGAAAGGGAAAGGGATCGCATACACAGATGATGACCTACATCCCAAGTTCCTACACACTATGCAATATGGTGATGATATACTATTAAAAGACAATGTGATTGATCCAGACATGGTAGAAGTTGAATCAGTCAAAACAATCATAAGACTAATGAATGAAGATATGGATACAATAAATCAAAAGGCTCATGAAGATGATGATGAAATTCCTCAAGAAGTGCCTGAAGCACTTATTAAAATGAAAGAAAAAGAAGAAGAGAATGAGAGAATGAGGAAGGAGGCAGATGATGTGATTAAGGCTACACTAGAGGCTCTGAATGCAAAACAAAATGATGATACACAAGAGCCTGTACAAACAGAGCCAGTGGTAATTGAGCCTGTGCAAACTTAACAAGAGCCCACACCATCTGAGCATGAGAATGTAGAACCTGAACCAGAAACACATAAGGAACAAGATCTCAGCTTGGGTCCAGTACATCAAGAACAGGATGAAACGATTGAAGTATCCGCAAGCACTATGGTGAATCTAGTAATCGTGAGAACTCTAACAGACATTCTGAACAAACCAGAAGGGCATCATCCTGAGATTGTGTCTGCTGCTAAAAAGGCTCAAAAAGATTTCATAAATCTGAGCAGCAACACACAATCTAAGCCAAGAATTGATGAGGTTGTTAAACCTACTGAACCATTAGTTGAAGAAATTTTTGATGAAAAACCAGCAACCCACACAGAAAAACCAATAATCAAAGAAACTATTGGCAATGAAATGAAGAAGACTGTAAGTGAAGATCCAATAGTCACTAAGCCAACAAAACCAGAGACTGAGGCTAAGGGGGGAGTGAAGAGGAAAGAAACATCTGAAGTTGAGCCTCCTAAAGCCAAAAGACAAAAATAAGTTTATAAAAGAAGACCGAAAAAGTCCAAATTTGTATTCAAGTCTCCTGAATCTGAAACTGAAGAACCAATAATCGGAGCACTTCACAATTTGGATGAACAGTTTAATGAGAATGAGGATGAAGAGGGATCAAAAGATGTTGAAGGAAAATGAAGATAGAGCTTATCTGATAAGTCTTGACTATGACTTGAAATATCTACAAAGACTATCAAATGAAGAAATAGCCAAAGAAGTTGAAGGATGGAAGATGAGGGAATCTAAAAGAGAATTCCTAATAAAGGCTGGTCACAAGCCTGCTTTTCTAAACTTGCAGTCATTTGATGTTATTGAAAAAATCTACAAGAGAGCTCTTATGGATGACATTGCCAAATTCGTTGAAAAGACAAACAAAAGAAAGAAGACAACTGATGATGCTGAGTATGAGCCTGTGAAGGCTAAACATAAAGACATCCAATTTTTGCAAGTCCATGGATTCGAATACAACTCATTGATAAAACTTTAACTGGAAGAATTGAAAAGGAAAGTACAGAATGTCAAAGACTCTCATAAGAGTAAAAAGAGCTCTGCTGTTCTTGAAAGAGAAAAGAAGCTGAAAGAGCAGATGGAGAAAGAGAGGATGGAAAATGAAAAAAGAAGGCTGAGGCTAGAGCATGGTTCCAAGATCCTCAGAGAGTCCAAGCATTAAAGGAGATGGTGATGGGAAAAGGTATGACTGAAGATCAGTTCAACAACATGCCTCATGAACAACTTTTAGACATATTCAATTGAGAGCAAAGATTATATATGGAAACACAGAGAAGGTTGGAAGAAGAAAAGAGAAAGATGGAGGAACTTGTTAGAGCTGAAATGATGAGTGCATTACACAAGAAGGGTGTTAATATGGGAAGACTGATGACTCAAACTGATAAAACTTTAAAAAGATGGTATGTAGAAGAAGGGCTTGACAAGTCAAAGAAGACTCAGCAAGGAAGCAAAAGCCGAACACCCTTAAGGTCTGAGATTGTGAGGCCTGAGCAACCAAGGAACTTAAATCTGCCCACACATCTCTTCTATGATAAAAGATCCAAGACTTTAAGGGTGATCACTGAAGATCAAGAAGAAACTCTTATTATTTTTAGGGATGACTTGAGAAACTTTACTATCGAACAACTGACAAAGATGGCTGAATTAGAACTATATGACAATCAAATCAAAAGCCAACCATCTAAGACAACAAAGGAATGACCTCTCAAAATTCATTTAGGAACAATCAGAGAGAGGGTTTCCATTCCTAAATCAAAAGAAAAGAATAATACACAGTCAAGCTGAGAAGGAGAGAAGGCGCAAAAGGATCAATGAAGTTCAAACTCTTGAACTCTCTCTATTTGACACCAGCAAAAGGAAAACCCAAGCAAGCAGCTCACATGGTAAAAGAAAGACTTTAAAGAAGTGCTTGGCTATGAGGCAGGAGGTGAGAGAACCAAATTTAGTTGTGCAGCATAATGGAAGAATCACCTTCATCACTTACAACCAACACAACGACTCAATCTCTTTGAGGAATGAATCGGGTATAACCATTGCTGTGATCCGGTATGATGGGAATCCTCAATTAATGCATCCTCAAGATCTCCAAGATATAGTAGATGCAGAGTTTCCCATAGACTCCTCTGATACAGTTGAATTAGACATGATCAAGCAGAAGGCCGCTCTTGTCAAACTGAAAAAGGAAAAATCTGACACAAGGAGTAGGAGGAGGAGATAGCAGAATAGATACTTAATGATGATTAATTTAGTTCTGTTTATCTTTGTAATTTTTGTTTCAGTTGTATTTTGATGTAAAAAATTTAATGTGTAATGCCCAAGAAGTAGAATTCCTATTTATGTAATGAAATGATATGTTCTTGAATGATATATCTTTGATGTCTGATACATGTGTAACTCTATACAAGTGTGTTTTGGTGCATCTGAGCTTTTCCAATCTAGGGGGAGATTGTTGGGTCGGATTTTTGATAAGGAACATTGGAATCTTCTCAACCTCCTCAGGAAATGGCTAAGTATGGACTTCGAGCAAGCCTAGACTATCGAGCATAGTTTTACTACCTCGAGCAAGGTCTTCGGAACCTATAGTGGTTGATTCTTCTAAGTGTTAAGGCTTCGAGCAAGCCACACTTCAACAAGCAAGAGTATTCTTCCATCGAGCATGGATTGCCAATCGAGCAAACAGCTTGATCATACAAGTTTCAACCAAGTGTTACGAGCACAGGATGGTCGAGCACATGGGGACAAGCATGTATGCAATAAGAAGATGTCATGTGATCAAAGTAAGGACTTCGAGCACAGTTCAGTTCCCCGAGCAAGATTTACATCCGAGCATGCTAAAGATTGTTCAATAAGTCTAAGGACAAGACTGAAGACATCAAGAAGAATGAGCTTGCTCGATGGACTAGTTCAAGCAAAGCAAGGATTGGTCAAGAGGAATGAAGCTTGCTGAAGGAGAATATCTTCACTGAAGATATTCTAAGTAAAGTATGCTCGAAGACATTCATCGAGCACACCTAGCATACTGAGTCTGCTCGAGCAAGAGACAAACCTTGCTCGAAGACTCTTACACTTGTATTTATTTTGTCTTTCATTATGTAATGATTAGGAACTTCTAGAAGGAATGTCAGGGTCTATAAATAGGGTCCTAGGTTTCCATTTAGGGCACGGATAATGACGCACGCAATACGAGAAACATTCCAAAGAATATTCTATTTGTTTACTCGTACCGCCGCCGCCGTCACGAAACCCTAGACATTCCTTTCACTGTTTCATTAAATGATATATTATATACAGTGAATCTTTGTCTTTGATTGTGTTCTTATTGATTATATGTTATTGTTTCGTGTTTTGCTATATCACACATTCGTTCCCACTCATTGGATATCATGATTCCGCTAGGATATTCAATAGGCCTTTGGGTAACTGAGTCAGTGTTTTCTTGGCAACCTTTCTAAGGTTTAACCCAACTCACGGTCCTGACACACCCGTAATAGCATCATCCTACCGCCTGTCGACGAAAATGCAAATGGGAATTGGGTAATACCCTCCTACGTCGTCTAGCTGATTCGAAGCTCAAACCCGTTTCATGGAATAGCACACGAGGACCCGTCCAATCACATCGAGATGTTCGCTCAGACTTGCAATACTTTCAACATCGGAAATATTAGCAACGAGTCCATCTATCTCCGATTGTTCCCATTCTCTCTCAATGATAAAGCCTTCAAGTGGATAAGATCTCTGCCGACCGGTTCCATCACCACTTGAGCTGGTCTACAAGAGAAATTCATGAACAAATTCCTCCCTTCGTCCAAATTTGCTCGTATCCGTGACGGAATCTGTTCTTTCCGAATGAAGGGTGATGAATCTTTTTGTGAGGCTTGGCAGTGATTCAAGGACCTGCTTCTTAGTTGTCCTCATCATGGCCTAGAGACATGGATGCTCGGGAGAAATTCTATAACCGGGAGACGCAGCACACTAGAGAGATGCTAAATCAAACAGCCAATGGAATTCTGCCGAAGAACAAACTTCTTGCTGAGTGCTTTTATCTGTTCGAGGACCTTGCCGCCAGCTATGAAAGGGCGAGAGACCAGGGCCCCAACCACTACAGCCAAAGGATTGTACGAAGTGGATTCAAACACCTCACATCAAGCTCAAGTTGACTCGCTAAAGAAAATGGTGAATAATCTTATGATGAAGAGTGTTGCGAAGTGTGAGATGTGTAGAGGCAGCCACGATACCATAGAATGTCTAGTAACCCTTAGTGAAAATCAAGAGGCGGTTGACTTAGTCAACAACGCCTTTCGATTTAAAAACCCCGCCTTCGGCAGAAACACTGACTGAAGAAATTAGAATAATTTTTGTGGAGGCAAAACCGGTGGCTATCAGCAGAAGTAGCGTCGATAAAACCTATTCACACCAAGCGGCTCAGGCCAGGGGAATGCTGAGCAGAGTGCGGGTAGTTAGAAGAAATCCTCATTGGAAGAGATTGTTAGTGCGTGAAATGTGACAAATGCTGAGTATTGAATTAGCTTGATATTTAGTCTTTGCATTGGAAGATAATGAATGGGAACACAAGTTAATGAATGGAGAGAAGCATATGTTGGTGAATGTGGAAACAAAGTTCAAGCAAACGAATGAGCTGATTAGTAACGAATGAGTGCATGCATATACAAATATGCATATATAACTGGGTTTCATTTATTTACTTAGAAAGTTATAAACAGCTGATTTTCTTACGAGACATCGAATTGTACCAAAACTCTGCCGAAATTTCTAATGAGCTTCAACAAGTGATTATTTACTTCTTATTTATGTGCTCGGTCGTTTTCATTCACCGATTAGTACCAAAACGCACCGAAACAAACACCATGTGTTTTCGGTTTCGTAGATCAATATAGAGTTCATCAACCCTCATCAAGAAAAACAAGTGGTATCAGAGCTTTTGGTGTGACATTTGAGCCAAAACAAGGTACACCTCAGTACGTATTTACCGATTAAGAAATAAACGCCTTTTGCGTAACAAACGAACGATTAACCGAACGGGTCGGGTTATGACCCAGATATCTCGGGGGGCCATCTATAAGTGATATACGATCTATAAAAGCTAAAATATTAGTAATATGGCCTTAGTTTGATAGCAAACAAGTTAAACAAAAACATGCTCGTTTAACTACCCGCTATAGATTGAAACGCGAAAGATAGTTACAAACCAAGCATCGTATCATCCGTTAAGCCAAAAAGGACTTACCAAGCACTTATTTGAAATGTTTTAAGTGATCCGTGAAAATATTTTTGATTTTTACAAACATATAGTATGTTTTTATAATTTTACACAAAACTAGCCGAAAAACACACGTTTTCGCACTGTTTAACGCACCCGATAAGTTTTTCACGTCAAAAACCGAACCCGAAATAAACTTGGACTCGGCATTTCATGCACGGACACATAAATCTAGAGAAATGGGCCAAATGGGCCCAAGAGGGGGCCCAATTCCTCTTGCGGCCGTAAAAGGGGAAAACAACCCCTAACTTTCTTTATTACTATCTAACACTTTTAAGATATTATAAACCAAACCTTCCATCAAGTACTGGACGAGACTTCTGTTCTTTCAATATTTAGCCAAAGAAACTTAGGTAAGCTTGTTTAATTTGCCAAAAATTAGCTTTAATAGTCAAGTTTAATTCCATATAAACGTTGTTCGATTACCAAAAATCATTCCTAACCATGCAAAAATCATAAAAATGGTCCAAAATCATAACCTGATTTGTTAGTTTTTTTGGCCATAAACACGGATTAGAGGGTTTAAACGGCGTTTTTACGGTTCAAAAGTTCGGTTTTATACCCTAGCTGAAACCCTAAGTTAAAGGGTTGTTCTATTGATGAAACTTGCTTGGTTTGTGAAATAGGACCTGTACCTAGCTTGCATAGAAGCACAAGAACCTGAAAACTTGATTAGAAAGTTGGAAACGAGCCAAACCCGCTAAGGTAATCCCGAAACACTCGCTTATGGGCTGTTTAGGTTATGGTTGTGATGTGCATATTTTTAGGCCTTGAAATTTTTCAGGGACATCAGGGAACAGGTCATTGAGTTCTTGTTCAAATTTGGTAATTTTTCGATCATCCGAGAATATTTGGCGAATTTATTACCGAATTGGGACGTTTATTTGGGAAAAATAGCTAAAATACTTCAAAAATTATGAAATATTTATAGGAACTCAGATTTGAGGTATTTTGATCACATATGAATTTTGGGATCATTTGGAAAAGTTTAAAGGTGTTTTGTTTATATGCGTTCGTGTGAATTTTTATAGCCGAATTGGGCCGAAAAGAATATTGCACGAGTTTTTTACATTCTGGAATTGATACAGGTTGATTTGGGACATGATTTGAGTAACCAGGAATTTTTGTGGAATTTTTAGAAATTGTTTGGGGTAAACGGACGATTTTCAGGCGAAATATAGCTGATAAAATGAATTTTTATAAATTTATAAAATCAGTAAATAATTCTAGAAATATTTTTATAAAAATCTACATATTTTCATTGATAAGTGGCTAAATTTTCATAATTTAATGATTAACAGTTAATTAATTATGCTAATTTGAATATTAAACAAATTCAGTTTTTATAAAAACCGGTAAGTTCGCGATTAACGAACCTGCGGGAATATCAAAACACCAAGAGTAACCAAAAATCATATTTTTGGACTAATTAAGTAAAAATGAACTTTTCTATGAGAAACCTGGGCAATCCGGATGGATTGTGCACGTTTCTTCTTAAATCAAACTGAATAAACGGAAACGGGCCCCATGGCTAATCCGGGACCCCAGTATGTGATCCTTCTTTATAACTTAATCATTTTATTAACCAATACATTTACCCAAGCTTATTTTTGCATAACTGTTTTCTGAACGCGTAAACGAACAACTTGGCCCAGCCGGGAAAACGGGAATCTGAGCCATGTTCAGTTTTAAGTATTAGACATTGAGCAACATCACAACCTAAGCCTATTGCCACTTTTTGGGCGTTCCAGCTACACCCAGATTAGTTATACAGCCCATTTTAGTATTGAGATTATAATAACATTAAAATATTAATATTATTATAATATTGATTATTGGAACTACTGATAGCGGACCGAACAAACCACGAGTTGATACAGTACTGATTATCTACTAAACCGTGAGTTTCATGACCCCACTTCTAAACTGTTTTATGAACTTTTGGGGTGAAAAGCATGTTTGATTACATATACATACCTGAAACACGTATTGATGTGAATTATCTAAGTGCTAACACCCGAAAGTCCCCACTAACACAGTGATTAACTTCGAGTCGGTGGCTTGTGAATAGTACTATTGGTTTGACAAACCCAAACGGAGCCGGCATGCGTTGCTGAGACTTTTCCCCGTTTGCACATGACCATAATTATACAACACGCTATGTAGTGTTAGACATAGCTACTTGGGGCATATTGTGGGCGGAAAGGGGCCACAGTGGTTGATTGAGCGTGGGAAATGGATGCACGCAGCACATACAGTCAAGACTTCACTGTAGCTTAGCATAATTACATCATTTACATACATACATACTTATTTCATGATTACAAGTGTTAACTTGTGAATACTGATTACTGTTTTCTCGAAACTCGTGAAACCTACCAACTCTAGTAGTTGACCCGTTTTAAACTGCTTTTCAGGTGTACCTAAATCGGAATGATTTGGTGATCTGTTACTTGCCCAAAGGTGTGTGGTTGATGCTATATGAATAGAAGCAAGGGCGTTAGTAGTAAGAACGTATAGTTAATGAACTATTTTTGTTTGTATCACATAGACTGTAAAACAATGATAGAACAAAGAAATGTAATATATTGTAAATTAGTTTGTAATGTTTCTTTATAAACAATATGTTGATACCAGAGGTGTCTGTTACATTCCTGTTTTACGCTTCCGCATTGTGCTGCTCGGGGTGTGACAGAAGTTGGTATTAGAGCTATTGGTTATAAAGGATTAGGTTATCCCTTAGGGTACCTAAAATATAACCGTAGGCTCGATTAACTCTGGGAAATAATTAAATAATAAATTAATATTATATACTGATGGATGTCGTGATGAACTTGTAGGGCAAGTGAGTTATTGTGGTCCGGAACATAATAACAGACTTGCTTGTACGAGGGAATCGGGGAGAAGTCGCGGTACGTATGGTTAGGTAAAAGTGGCAACATATGTGTATAAAAGGTAATGTGAAAGTATATATATGTGTAACACTCATACGTGCTTATTTGGAACAAGGTGTATGAATACGTGTACGTACGATACTGTTGATGACGGTAAATTTTACTACGAATATTATATTCAATTATATTCAATATTGATTTAAATAATAATAATAATAATTATAATTTTAATAAAACTAATATTATATTCTAATATAACTAATATTAAATCTGGGTTAATTAATTAATCTCCTCGACAATATTTAGCGATAGCAATAGATATTATTCTTATAACTAATCTTTGTGCAGAGTCATGTCAAGGAATAACGACTACGTACCGGAAGAAGAACCAGTAATCTCTGTCGAGGAGGATCCCGAGGAAGAATTAGAGGAGGATTCAGAAGAGGAGGATCTAGAAGAGGAATCCAAAGAGGAATCAGAGGAGGATTCAGAAGAGGAGGACCCAGAAGAGGAACCAGAGGAGGAGGAGGAAGAGGTGGAAGAAGAAGTTATTTGTAGAGGGCTACCCAGGAATGTGCCTGATTTGTCCGGCTACAGATGTGATAATTATCCACCCAGGGATCAAAACGTAGTTAACAGTCAGTATCGTTCACCTGCTAGAGTAGCCAGATCACCCACTCCACCCATTCACCTGTCGCCGACGACTTCAGCTACTGCACGAGTCCGATAGACTGCTCGTATTAGGGTAACCCCGATTGACCCTACCTCGATTCCATTCAGATCTACCCATGACCGGGGAGGACCTTCACGTCCTAGGGAGGATACTTCATCTTCCTGTTCATTGAGTATACCTACCCCTCGCCCTGACCTCCCAAACGCAGGAAACAACTCTTGGATGGCTGTCATGACTGATCGTGTGATAGACCACTCGATAGCCATAGCTAACATTAACCAGGAAAGGAGGGACGTGACCCAGTACTTATCGACATTACATCAGATAGTACTGAACTTGCAGCAGTCAGATGCCTACCACCGTTGGTGTTTGGATAGGGTGACAGTTCGGCTGTGGAACTGTTACTGGATGATTACAGTGTTGTTTTTATGTTTGTGGCTAGCCTATCGTCTGTATGGATAGATGCGGAATATTACAAATATGTGTACGTAATCTTTGATACTCCATGTATGTATATAGTAGTACGTTATGTTAACATGGGGCATAATTTTGTATGTTATTACAAGCACTGACCCTTACAGGATTAAGTCTAACAGTCACTTAGTGACAGATTTTGATATATACATGCAAGCACTAGCCTTTATCAGGCTAAGTCTACGTACCTTTTAATATCAATCTACGGAACAATTTGTGAAATGTCAGTATATTATCTGGTTTACCTGTACAACATTTATTGTGATTATTATTACATAGTGCCTTAGACTGGAATTAGTATTAATTGGCTTATATTTGTTTATCATTATATAATGGCCCCAAAGAAAGCAACCCCTATGACTGCGGCAGAAATAGCCGAGATGATTGCTCGGAAAATGCAGGCAGCAATACCACTTATTGTAACACAAGTAAATGCTAGTGTTAATGCCAATATAGAAACAAACCAGCAACAAATCAATAATGCTCCCCCAACCAACAATGAAACAGTTACAAATAATAATCCCCCACCTAATACAAATGCCCATACCAATGAAAATAATCCCCCACTTGATGCAAATAATGTCAACAACAATAATCCCCCACCGAACCCAAACAATAACAATAACAACCCTAATTCCCCTCGAAGGGAATATTCGATCAAAAACTTTATGGCCTGTAAACTGATTGATTTCAAGGGCACTGAAGGGCCAAACGGGCTGATTAAGTGGATCGAAAAGACTGAATCTGTCCTCAATATCAGCAATTGTCCACCCGAAAACATTGTCAAGTATGTTGCTTCTACTTTTACGGATCATGCTTTGATGTGGTGGAACACTACAGTTTAGATAAAAGGGCAAGATACAATTAACCGCATGACATGGGCTGAACTCAAAACATTGATGCTAGAACATTTTTGCCCAAATAATGAAATACAAAGGTTAGAACACGAACTTTGGAGTTTGGAAATGAAAGGAGCGATTCATTTGGGATACACGAACCGCTTCAATGAATTGGCCCGCTTAGTACCATGGTTAGTAACTCCTGAAGATAAGCGAGTTGAATGTTATATTTGCGGTTTAGCCTCGGAAGTGAGGAGTTTGGTGAACTCCGTGGGGCACACATCGTTTGAAAATGCTGTGACCCAAGCCGGAATTGTGACTTTTGACTTGGTAAGAAGCGGAGTATTGAGAATGGCTGGGGAATCATCGAGTATGAAGCGAACCAATTATGGATCAGGGTCACAAGGAAGGCCAACAAATAAACGTGCATGCCCGACAATACAAAATTATGTCATGAGCAGTTCTGAGGTGAAACGAGACAGGTACAAGGGACCATGGCCAAAATGTGATAAATGTAGTTTTCATCATGTGGGTGAGTGCAGGCCGTTAATCTGTCAGAAGTGTGGGAGAATGGGGCATAATGGCCCCAGTTGTAGAGTCAGTATGGGAATTGTCAACCGACCAACCCAAGCAACTCAACCTCGTCGTCCGCAACCACCTAGACCGCAACCGATTCGTTAACAACCTATCCAACAAATCACAGCACCAGCAAACCGCCGTGCTTGCTATGAATGTAGTAGCACGAAGCATTTTAGAAAAGACTGCCCCAAGCTGAATCAAGGAGCAGTCACCGGTCGGAACCAAGCATCAACCTCTAGGGCGCCTCGGGGATGCGCGTTTGTTATCGGGTCTGGAGAAGCACGACAAGACCCGAACGTAGTAACAGGTACATTTGTTGTTTCTGATCAATATGCTTCTTTGTTATTTGATACTGGTGCCGATAGAAGCTTTGTTTCCTCTAGCTTTGTATCCCTGGGTAACATGCCAGTTAGTGAACTAGCAAATCCTTATACTATAGAACTCTCTAACGGTAACTCTATAACTGTCAACCAAATAATCCAAAACTGTTCCATTATTCTTAATGACCACCCATTCCTTATCGACCTACTCCCGGTAGAGTTAGGAAGTTTTGATGTTATTGTCGGCATGGACTGGTTAACCAAGTATAAGGCGGAGATTGTGTGTAACGACAAGACGGTTAAAATTCCCCTTCCGGAAGGTGAAATGATTATGGTACAGGGAGAGAAGTCTGGTTCCATATTACCTCTTATGTCTGATCTTAAAGTGTTGAAATGTTTACGCTAAGGTTGTATGACATTTTTGGCAAACGTGACTATAAAGAATCCTGATGAGAAACGCATAGAAGATATCCCCGTTGTACGTGAATACCCCGATGTCTTTCCTGACGATTTACCTGGATTACCACCGAACCGACAGGTTGAATTCCGTATTGACTTAATCCCAGGATCAACCCCTATTGCTAAGGCACCTTACCGGCTGGCACCCTCTGAAATGCAAGAATTATCCAACCAGTTGCAGGAATTGTTAGATAAGGGTTTTATACGTCCCAGTTATTCTCCTTGGGGAGCACCGGTATTGTTCGTAAAGAAGAAAGATGGAAGTTTTAGAATGTGTATCGATTACCGGGAATTAAACAAATTTACCATAAAAAACCGATACCCTCTTCCACGAATAGATGATTTATTTGACCAACTTCAAGGGGCAAACTATTTCTCGAAAATTGACATTCGATCCGGTTACCACCAAGTTAAGATTCAAGAGGAAGATGTGTCTAAAACGGCGTTCCGAACTCGTTATGGCCACTATGAATTCTTAGTTATGCCGTTTGGACTAACTCATGCTCCTGCAATTTTCATGGATCTTATGAATCGAGTTTGTAAACCGTATCTTGACAAATTCGTTATTGTGTTTATTGATGACATTTTAATATATTCAAAATCCAAGGAGGAACACGAGCAGCATTTACGAACTATCTTGGAGTTGTTAAGGCAGGAAAAGTTGTATGCCAAGCTGTCAAAATGTGAATTTTGGCTACAAGAAGTACAATTTCTAGGGCACGTTGTTAACCGACACGGAATTCATGTAGACCCGAGCAAAATTGAAGCCATTAAAAATTGGCAGGCCCCAAAGTCACCGAAAGAGATCCGCCAATTTTAGGGTTTAGCTGGGTATTATCGGCGCTTTATTGCTAACTTTTCCAGCATAGCCCAACCTCTAACTCTTTTGACTCAAAAACATTGTGCTTATGTTTGGGGAGAAGATCAAGAAACTGCCTTTCAATTGCTGAAACAGAAACTATGCCAAGCCCCGATACTGAGTCATCCAGAAGGAACTGATGATCTGGTAGTTTATTGTGACGCTTCCCGGAAAGGTTTAGGGTGCGTACTTATGCAAAGAAACAAAGTCATAGCATACGCTTCTCGACAATTAAAAGTGCACGAGAAGAATTATACTACCCATGATTTGGAACTGGGCACGGTTATTTTTGCACTTAAGATCTGGAGGCACTATTTGTATGGCACAAAATGTACAGTATACACTGACCACAAGAGCCTACAACATATTTTCGACCAGAAAGAGCTAAACATGAGGCAAAGGAGATGGGTAGAGCTATTGAACGATTATGACTGTGAGATTCGATACCATCCCGGCTAGGCTAATATTGTAGCAGATGCTTTGAGTAGAAAAGACAGGATCAAACCACTACGAGTCCGAGCACTTGGAATGATTGTCCAAACTAGTCTCACCGAACAAATTCGTATTGCTCAAAACGAAGTCCTAAAAGGAGATCACTTGGAAAATGAAGGCTTACATGGGACCGAACAAAACTTTGAAGAAAGAACTGACGAAATATTATATTACAAAAACCGAGTTTGGATTCCCACTTTCAGCAATCTACGTGACTTGATCTTGGACTAAGCCTATAAGTCCAAATATTCCATTCACCCTGGAACAGATAAGATGTACAAGGACTTGAAGGAGTATTATTGGTGGCCCGGTATGAAGAAGGATATAGCCACATATGTCGGTAAATGTTTAACTTGTGCGAGGGTTAAGGCCGAATATCAGAAACCTTCGGGAATGCTACACCAACCGGAAATACCGCAATGGAAATGGGAACAAATTACCATGGATTTTGTAACACTCCTCCCTAAAACCTCCCGAGGAAATGATGCAATTTGGGTGATAGTTGACCGACTAACCAAATCCGCACACTTCCTTCCAATCCGAACCACTTACGCAACCGAAAAACTTGCTCACATTTACATAAATGAAATCGTATCCCGACACGGCGTACCCGTTCCAATTATTTCTGATCGGGATAGCCATTTCACCTCTCGTTTCTGGCAAGCCGTACAAGAAGCTTTCGGAACCCGAATTGACCTAAGTACCGCTTACCATTCCCAAACCGACGGTCAATCTGAGCGAACCATTCAAATCTTAGAAGATTTGCTTCGCGCTTGTGTACTAGACTTCGGTTGAAACTGGGATCAACATCTTCCACTGGTTGAATTTTCGTACAACAATAGCTATCACAGTAGCATTCAAGCGGCACCATATGAAGCGTTGTACGGGCGGAAATGTAGATCACCCTTGTGTTGGACTGAGGTTGGAGATACCCAAATTACACGATCTGACTTGATTTAAGAAACTACTGACAAAATCCGTAAAATCACAAGAAAATTGAAAAATCGCCCGAGATCGACAGAAAAGCTACGCTGATGTTCGTAGAAAGCCGTTATCCTTTGAAATAGGCGACAAAGTTTTTCTGAAAGTATCCCCGTGGAAAGGCGTCATTCGATTCGGTAAAACCAGTAAACTAGCTCCGCGATACAATGGACCGTATGAAGTAATTTCTAAGATTGGTCCTGTAGCCTACCGACTGAAATTACCTTTGGAGTTGAGTTCTATTCACGATGTCTTTCATTTATCAAACCTGAAAAAGTGTCTTACTGACGAAACCGAAATCATGCCATTAAAAGATTTAAACATAAACGAAAAACTGAATTTCGTTGAAGAACTAGTGGAAATATTAGAGGGAAAAATAAAACAATTAAGACACAACAAAATCTCTCTAGTCAAAGTTCGATGGAACTCAGAACGGGGACCCGAATTCATGTGGGAGCGGAAATCCGAATTAAAAAAGAAATACCTACACTTGTTTCCAAAGAAAGACAAAGTTGAATAATCAAATTTCGGGGACGAAATTTTCTAATGGGGGGAGAATGTGACATTTGAGCCAAAACAAGGTACACCTCAGTACGTATTTACCGATTAAGCAAATAAACGCCTTTTGCGTAACAAATGAACGATTAACCGAATGGGTAGGGTTATGACCCAGATATCTTGGGGGGGGGGGTGGCATCTATAAGTGATATACGATCTATACAAGCTAAAATATTAGTAATATGGCCTTAGTTTGATAGCAAACAAGTTAAACGAAAACATGCTCGTTTAACTACCCGCTATAGATTTAAACGTGAAAGATAGTTACAAACCAAGCATTGTATCATCCGTAAAGCCGAAAAAGACTTACCAAACTCTTATTTGAAATGTTTTAAGCGATCCGTGAAAATATTTTTGATTTTTACAAACATATAGTATGTTTTTATAGTTTTACACAAAACTAGCCGAAAAATACACGTTTTCGCACTATTTAGCGCACCCGATAAGTTTTTCGCGTCAAAAACCGAATCCAAAATAAACTTGGACTCGGCATTTCATGCACAGACACATAAATCTAGAGAAATGGGCCAAATGGGCCCAAGAGGGGGCCCAATTCCTCTTGCGGCCGTAAAAAGGGGAAAACAACCCCTAACTTTCTTTATTACTATCTAACGCTTTTAAGATATTATAAACCAAACCTTCCATCAAGTTCTGGACAAGACTTCTGTTCTTTCAATATTTAGCCAAAGAAACTTAGGTAAGCTTGTTTAATTTGCCAAAAATTAGCTTAAATAGTCAAGTTTAATTCCATATAAACGTTGTTCGATTACCAAAAATCATTCCTAACCATGAAAAAATCATAAAAATGGTCCAAAAACATGTTTTGATCATAAACACTTTAGGAATCTGATTTTTTTGTTTTTTTGGCCATAAACACGGATTAGAGGGTTTAAACGGCGTTTTTACGGTTTAGAAGTTCGATTTTATACCCTAGCCAAAACCCTAAGTTAAAGGGTTGTTCTATTGATGAAACTTGCTTGGTTTGTGATATAGGACCTGTACCTAGCTTGCATAGAAGCACAAGAACCTGAAAACGTGATTAGAAAGTCGGAAAAGAGCCAAACCCGCTAAGGTAATCCCGAAACACTTGCTTACGGGCTGTTTAGGTTAAGGTTGTGATGTGCATATTGTTAGGCCTTGAAATTTTTCAAAGACATCAGTGACCAGGTCATTGAGTCCCTGTTCAAATTTGGTAATTTTTCGACCATCCGAGAAAATTTGGCGAATTTATTACCGAATTGGGACGTTTATTTGGGAAAAATAGCTAAATTACTTCAAAAATTATGAAATTTTTCTGGGAACTCAGATTTGAGGTATTTTTATCACATGTGAATTTTGGGATCATTTGGAGAAGTTTAATGGTGTTTTGTTTATATGCGTTCGTGTGAATTTTTATAGCTGAATTGAGCCGAAAAGAATATTGCACGAGCTTTTTACATTCTGGAATTGATACAGTTTAATTTGGGACATGATTTGAGCATTCAGGAATTTTTGTGGAATTTTTGGAATTTGTTTGGGGTAAACGGACGATTTTCAGGCGAAATATAGCTGATAAAATGAATTTTTATAAATTTATAAAATCAGTAAATAATCCAGAAATATTTTTATAAAAATCTACATATTTTAATTGAAAAGTGGCTAAAATTTCATAATTTAATGATTAACGGTTAATTAATTATGCTAATTTGAATATTAAACAAATTCAGTTTTTATAAAAACCGGTAAGCTCGCGATTAACGAACCTGCGGAATATCAAAACACCAAGAGTAATCAAAAATCATATTTTTGGACTAATTAAGTAAAAATGAACTTTTCTATGAGAAACCTGGACAATCCGGATGAATTGTGCGCGTTTCTTCTTAATCAAACTGAATAAACTTAAATTTTCTGGAGGCCTGGATTTGGTTTTCCGACTATAACAAGTTCCGGTTCCTGTAATCATTTTTATGGAAAAGATATGAACTCTCCGGCGAACTTCATTTTTCCGGCAGCCTTAATGTGACTTTCCGGCATCGATCAAACTAGATTCAACAAATCTAATCATGCTGTAATCACGATTTTCCATTCTTTTTGTTTTCCAGCGACGCAATTGTTATTACCGGTGATAACCAAATGATTCTGGCAATGTTCATATGTATGATGCTATTAATCTGTTATTGTTACATGATTAATGTTTGTTCATACGCAAAAATTCAATTACAAATCTGATTGAATTCCTCCGGGTAAAAATCTTTTTTCCGGCTTGTGTAACTAACTTTTCCCGCCACCGGAAAACTTCACTACTCTTTTCCAATCTAGATTGTTTTAATTTCGTGGCAGCTTCTGTTTCATGTTCCGATTAGTTCATACTCTCCGGATTTCATGTACGGTATAGTCGAAGTAATTCGAGTTTGATTCGTGTGTTTGAGTCACATTTCAGTTTAGATTTGAATTCATTTTGATTCGGTGTCCAATTCATGCTCCTTTTAAATATTTGGTGTTATTTTCGTATCGGTTGAAGCTTGCGTTCAAATTCGGAGTTGTTTCGTGTTTGATTCAAATTCGCGTTTGGTTTTCGAGTTCATTTCGGCTTGTTTCAAATCTATCATTTTTACTCATACGTTTTGAGAATGACTTTTGCTTACAAAATTCTGGTTCGTTAACTTGAAAATTCAGTTTTGACGTATAAAAGAATTCATTTCTCTCTTTGGACACATTTGATTAACTAGAAATTGGTGATTAACTTTTTGGTGCAACATTATTCAAATTATGTGTTGATTGAGTGGTGCAAAATTTATCATGACATATTGATTTAATTACCCCATCAGATGTTTCATTTCAAGCTATATCCAATGATATAAGAAATGGATTTGGAGATATTTGTTTAAAAGTGTATTTTGGGTAGTTGTCGTTACGGCGTTCTTGACATTTCAAGAATTTGAAGTTTTAAACTATTAAAGTATGTGGTTCGGGTCAGATTTTCGGACGGAACGCGAGTGACTAATTTGGAAAATTGATTGAAAATTGGTTAGTGACTCGAAGTGGTGAAATTTTGCGAAGTGTCTTTGAAGTTACATTTGTTGACCTTTATTAGTCAAACGGGTCTAAGCAAACGAAACTTTTATTGAGCATTTTTCAGTGAGTATTTGACAAAGTTTTTCGTCAACGAAAGTGTAATTTGTTCAAAGAAATTATTTGGAGAAAATTTTGTTTCCGGGTCATCTCATACGTTCGTTTGTTTGAATTTTAGTTGCTGATGGCGTTTTCATAACTAACTGCAATGGTAGTTTGGTAATATTGCTGTGGTGGTAATCTTGTAATTAAAGGCAGTGGTAGTTTGGTAAATATCAGTCAGTGGCGGTTTGATAAATAATGCGATAATTCAAGTTGAAAGTTTTAAGGAGCTTAGCGAACGTCTTTTGATTAAACTTTTCAACGACTTAAAGTTTGGATCGGTCAAAGACGTCATTTGAAGTTGTAATCAAGAAAATTTTTCGATTTTTGTTTTGGTGCTCAGCTCGCGTATTCGTTAAATTTCAGAGATGACGACTTATTATTATTCAATTGTTACAGAATCGGTCGTGCAGGTCAGTTTATCTCCTAATGGGACTGAAGTTCTGAAGCTTACACACATTGCCGATCTCATGGATTGGAAAGTTCGTTTTGAAGAATATATCGGTTTGGTTTATAAAGATTTGTTGATATCAATAAAAGAAAGGGCTTATTATGTTCCAAAGATGGAAAAACCACTCCCTAGGGGTTTGCCAAAGCGAGTTTCAGAACCTTATTCTTTTGAACAAGCTGCTTATGAGCGTGCATAGAAGGCATTTGCTATACATAAATCGGCAATATCATTTAATATATTATATGAACTCAATGAATCCAAGAGAGCATTCAAAAGATATGATAATTCATATGAGATATGTATTTCTCTTGATCGACAATATAATCTCGTTTATAAACATCTTAAGCTCGCATTTGATACATTCAAGAACTTGCTTGATGAAAGTCTCATGGTGATGATTGAGAGATTTTTGGATCTGTTGAAGGCATTGGATGAAAACACAGGTCGCGCATAAGATGAAAAGATTAAAGAAAGATTGTTTGACATTCTTGATGGTCAAGATTTAGGAATTCTTCTTGGAATGATTGCTTCAACGTCATCATTTGAATCTTCTCAGACATCAGTGGTGACTGATGAGTTTCCTATGTGATCAGTGGAATTTTTTGAATTTGAAGTTGACGAAGGGTGGCTAATGGATTTAAAGAAAGCTCATGGTGATGATGGTTGGTCTATGCTTACTGATGATATATCCAAGACCACTTCATCAATGAATGTGAATGATGATCCAAATGCGATGGAAATTATCATGCCTACCGAGGTGATTCTTCCTGATAATCTTTATGAATCTTATGATTCTGTGCTAACGTCACCTGAGGTATATTCTAAACCATCTGAATCATTTATTTGTGAAATTTATGGTAAGAATTTTAACTCATTTGATGCTGATAAAACTAAGAAAATTGATTGTTCTCAGTGTGGTGAGTACACGTCTAAATTAAATCAATTCGTTACCACAATGAGCAGTTTGCACTTGATTTAACATGCATTCGTGACAACTACCGACAAGCACTTGAAAATGATCAAAAATATAAAGATAAGATCGAGGCATTGTCTAATAGCAATCATGACTTGAAAGATGAGGTTTCATGTAAATTAATAATCATCAAAAAACAGTTTCAAAAAATTTTGGAATTGTGAACCAAAATAACTGAGCTTGAAAATGAGGTGCTGGAGTTAAAGAATAAATTGGATAAATTTAGAAATTGATCTTTTTCTACTAATAAAATTATTGAAGTTATAGAAATCACCAAAAAGGTGGTAAAACTGGTTTAGGGTTTGTTGAAATCCCTCCTCCTTTTCAAACTGATTACACCATGCGACCAGACATGGTAGATCTAAAAGAAGTGGACATTAACTATCCACTAACTGTAAATCCTCCTATGGCTGTTAGTAAGGCTAAAATAATTAATGAGGAGAAAGTTAAACCATTTGATCCAAAGACGACTGTTAAGAAAGAAACAAATTGTTTAACTCCAAAATCTCATATTCAAAGCAATCAGGTTTTCTGTCAGACTAGTAATGATGTTTTTATTGAAGATGTGGTTGAACCAGTGGTAATTCACAAAAATGAAAATATGCCTTTTGAATATCATATTCTTTGTGAACCACAAACAATTGATAAATCAAAAATTGGTAAACCAAACTTGGTTGGCACACCAAGGACATGCGAGACTAAAGTTATTTAAGAAACAACATTAAATTCATTTTCAAAACCTAGTGTTAAGGGTAAAAACTGGGAAGTTTATAAATTAAAAGGTGTTGACAAGATGTTTGCTAATGAGCTCTTTCCGATAGCTCTTGTTAAATCTGAGTGTGTTGAAAAGGTTTATGATTATGATCATTTAGTTTCTTTTGATTTTGATGCATCAGTGACCCCTATTAGGGAAAGGAATAAGTTAAAATCAAAACCCCAAAAGGAATCCAAACCTAGTGCCGTTTCAACAAAACAAATTTGTCAAATCTATTGTGTCACACCCCAAACTAAGGCGGAAATGCCAGGGCCTAAGCATGATTGCTCATAACTTGAGGTAACTATCATACAATAAATGAATATCTAATAATTAAATTATTCCATTCAAAACACAATATCCATAAATAGCAAATAACATCCATAACAATAATCCATAACAATTATAAAAATAATCCAAATAACTCAAAATTAAATTATCTTTAAAATCCTATGGTCTCGACTAATAATCCCACCCTTCAAATCTTCAATTCAAGAGATAACCTGCTTATGCGTATAAAATAGAATAGATTTGTCAACAATAATGTTGAGTTACCATGTCACCAGTTTTGCAAGTTACAATATAATATGAAAGATAGCAAAACGTAAATAAATCGGTAAATATAACCAAACCGTGAGCAAGAAAAGTGTCAAGAGACGATTGCCAAGCGAATCGGGTGCAGGTTAAACATGACAGTCGTATGATCATACTATAATGAGAATATGTTGGACCTATCTGAAAAGTAAACAAGTAATCAAGTAGCAAGTTTATGCGGTTAATCACAAACAATAACACGTTTGCTAATGTTAAGATATGTATAATATGAAATACTATAGTACGCATACATCCCTAAAACGTTTGAAAATAAGTAAAATAAGGGAATGACATAAACTCACCTTAATTGATAAGCAAGTTAACTAAAAATAAGAATAAATAAAGACTTCGTCTGATTAACGCGCCAAACGATGAAAACCAACAGAACCTGAAACTTTGAGAATAAAATCTATGAGTAAAAACGAACTTAATGCCGCTGGAATCAAATCAAACAGATCAGTTGAACTCAAGTTAGGTCAATTTTAATGTTTAAACGAGTCGAGTCTGACTAGAATCCGAACAGCGAGTCGGAAGTTGAGTTTTGGTCAAAAGCCTTAAAATTTTCTTATGAGAATAAAAGTCTTCTGGACCGAACGTTGAATCCGATCAAAAATATGAGAAAATGTAAAGTCAAATAAGTTGACTATTTTGCCCTTTATCGGTTTTAAAGCATTTGACCAGTCAACACCCTTCAATCTCAGAAATTTATTGAAGTTTATTGACTAGGGAATGTCTATGAACGAAAACTCAGTTTACAGCTTACCCGAAAAGTGAAATAATTGAGAGATATGACGAGTCAACGATCAACACGCATACAAAGTCAATCGGTTTATGAACTATTCTTCAACAAAAATAGCAAAACCGAAGAGACTTATGGTAATCAGTGAGAGATAATGGCTCGAGGATGTTTCTTAGGGTTAATGTAAAGTTTTGTGGCTGATGAATGAGGGTTATTTATATAGGAATAGCAAGAACAAAACAAATATGGACATACTACTCGTTTAGCAAGTATATATGGTTTTAATGACAAAATCAATGAAATAAACCGAAAGATATGATCTTGATCAGTAAGAAACGAATATAGGCTTATATTTTAGTTATAATATGTTTTCTTGGAGCTTAATTCTCTCCATTCAGGCCTAAAATAACCGATTTTATACAAAAAACGAGCTAGGAAACGAGATTCATTAACAAAATTGTGCAGAAGAGTCACCGCACTGCGCTGCCAGCCCAAGGCCCGCCGTTGAGTGGCGCTCCGGCGAATATGAGAGGGGGTTTTCACATTTTTACATGTTTGGTCCTTGTGTTTTCTTTTTAGCTCATTTAATGACCTTTTGTAAGGCCCTGAACCCCGTGAACCCCACAGTTGGTAATCATCCAAACACTCGTAAAATTTAATAAACTTAAAAACTATTTCTTCCATTAAACCAAACGTATCAGAGTATAAATTTTGCGGAAAACATGAAAAATGTAATAAGTTCCCGAAACTCGGGAATTTTGCCCAAGAACCAAAGTAAGTATTACTCTTATAAGTTTCCTTGAAATAAAATATTAATAAACAATTCTTCTTTCCAGTATGCCCTTCACCGTCCCAGTAGCTCCGTGCACTTCCAAGCAATAAGGCATCCTCTTTCAAATCCTTAAACTTACACTAACATGCACACAAAGTCAGCTTGAGCTGAGTGAGTTCAAGTTTTAAGTAAAAGATATCAGTAGTAAAAATCATGATAGTCATACCAAAGGTTTTTAAAAGTAAAAGGGTACATCCATCCAATCATCATGATCGAACTTAAACATCCTCATACATACATATACAAGTGTATATATAAACATCCATTCAATAACATCCCTATATATATAACAGTATATATATATAACATCCACATATAACATCAGGGTCGAGCAAACGTACAACCCAAACACGTAACATCAGTGCATGCAAACATGAAGTAGGCATACACAACATCAGTAGTCGAAACGACTACAACATCGCCAAATAGAGGCCAAGAAATAATGTATATACACATATATATATTTAACATCCCTAGGCTTACCATATACTAGCAAGCCTATATAAAATCATTTTAAAATCATTTCATCAAGTAAGAAAACATTTAGGTGCGCATGCTAGCCCAAAAGTAAAATGAGTAAAAAGGGCATCATGAACTCACCTGAGATCGATCGAATACTTGCAACGAGCTAGGAAGTTCCTAAGGGCAAAATCACAAGCAAGAGCCTGTAAATTATACATAACGCGTTACTAAACTAGACTGTAGGAACACTCTAGCCTAATAGGCCATACAGGCCCAACACTTTGGCCCGAGGCCCAACAACTTGGCCCAAGGCCCAAAGATAGTCAAATCGGGTCGAATGCGCGTGAAATAATCCTTAAAACCATTTGTTAACCGAATCAGCCCCGAATGGACC
>NW_027502603.1:0-49555 GCF_021521415.1 Bidens hawaiensis | reverse complement strand
TAGATACTATAAACCGATTTCAGGATATCCATTTAGATACCGAAGTATCCTTTTAACAATCATCAGGAGCGAGACTTTGGGATTGGATTGATATCGGGCACAAAAGCATGTAGGATACATGATGCATGGCCTTGAAATGGTTAAGTACATGAGAGAGCCAATCATGGAACGGTAAAGCATTTGATCAAGCTTCTCATCCGGTGGGATCAGGGCCTATTCCATGATTCAATGGTAAAGGAGTGCTAATTGTCGTTCAATTAGCCATATTGAACTTCGCTAGGATGTTGTTGACATACTTCATCTAGTGAATAAAGATACCATCTTATAACTACTCCACCTGAAGTCATAGGAAAATTTTCATTTCCCCTATAGCACTTATCTCAAACTTACACTTCATGACACCTTCAAAACCCTTGTATAAAGCATCATTGGTTGACCCAAATATGATATCATCCACATAAATTTGAACTATCATCATATGTCCATCTACTTCCTTGGTAAACAGTGTACAATCAACCATTCCTCGAATAAAGTGATTATCCAACATGTATTGAGATAATGTTTCATACCAAGATCTCGGGGCTTGATGTAGACCATAGAATGCTTTATCGAGTAAGTACAACTTGTCTTTGTGGATCAGATCGACAAACCCCAGTAGGTGTCCCACATAGACTTCTTCACCATGTTTCTCATTAAGGAAAGCACACTTTACATCGAGTTGATAAACTTTAAACCCTTCAACGAAGCAAATGCTAGAAAATTCGGATTGCCTTAAGTCTAGCAAGAAGAGAATAAAATTCATTGTAGTCAATTTCTTCTCATTGATTAAAACTGAGAACAACTAACAAGATTTGTTTCTTACAATTACCCCGTTTTTGTTACGCTTGAACTAGAATACTCCTTTAGTATTGATACACTTTTTGTCATCGGGCAAGTCTACAAGCTTCCAGACACCCAATTTCTCAAATTATTGTAATTCCTCTTGCATAGCATTAATCCAACTTTCTTTGGTTAATGCTTATTTATAAGTCTTCGGTTCAATTTGTGAAATAAAACATTTGAATGAGAACCAATTCTACAAAGAAGAAACCATTGTATAGAAACATCGAAGGTTATCATCTACTTGACTTCTCGTTCGAACCCCTTTGTTCAATTATCCAATAATGTTTTCTTCTGGATGGTATGACAAAGTTCTAGGAACAACATTGGTCGAAACACTCACATCTTGAGGTAGATTGGTTACATTTTCTTCAGCATTCACTTCACTTAAACTAGGAGTAGATGATTGAACTAAGGATTCAATCATATCTTTATGATCTTCTCCATCATCATCAAAAGAAGGTGTAGTAGGAGTAGCAATAGGACTTTCTTCAAAGATAGATTTTGATAAATAGGTTCAACATTGAACGTTGAAACTTCAGGAGTAGAATCTTCACCATAACCATCATCCAGATATTGTTGAAACAATAAAGATACTGCTTCATCAGATAGATCTTCTTCTGGAATGTTGAAGCACTTCCATAGATTATCATAATTAAACATCCAAGCATCTCATAGTTTCTGAGTAGGAATGTTGTATTTTTGATAGTCAATATATTGTACTTACACGATCCAGTTTATGCTAGGAAGAAATACACGTCTTAACGAACTAGCATATCCCACGAAGAATCCCTTGACATATTTAGCACCAAACATTCCATTTGGATCTGGAACCGAACATTGTGACCCAAAAGGTTCAAGCCATTTTAGATTTGGTTTTCTGCGGTTCAAGAGCTCAAAACAAGTCTTCTCAAACTTCTTCAAAGTATGTTCACTGTTTAGAGTGTAATAAGCAGAAGCCACAACCTCATACCAAAAGCTACATGTAACTTTGAATTAGAAAGAATAGCTCATGTTGTTTCAATAAGAGTTCTATTCTTTCGTTCAGCAATCCCATTTTGTTGTGGAGTGTAGGGTGCACTAAGCTCATGAAGAATAGCATGCTTATTGCAGTATTGAAGCATCTTATTGTTCTTGAACTCAGTTCCATTATTTCTTCGAATTCTTCTGATCAGAAAATTATACAACTTTTCCAACTTGTTGGAAAGTATCATAAAATTTTCAAACGTCTCGTCTTTGGACTCCAAGAACATTACCCATGAGAACCTCGAATAATCATTAGTAACCACCAAGAAATAAGGTTCATCAGTGATACTTTTTGACATTGACAGGACCAAATAAGTCCATGTGGAGTCTCTCGAAAGGTTAGTTGATAAAATCAAGTGCCTTTGACGGATGAGACTTCTTCTTTTGTTTTCCATTCTTGCAACTCTAGTGTTCCTCATTTAGATGAAAACCCTTGACATTCACTCCATCAACAAGCTAATTATGAACAAAATAATTCATATTTCCCACATGATTATGTCCCATTCTCATTTGCCACAAACATATTCCTTTTCAGACACCTTGGATACGAAGCGTTGAACATATCGATTTAAATTTGAAGCAACACTCATATTGAGAACATATAGGTCATTCTCAAGAGGTTCTCTCATCAAAATCCATTCATCAATTATTTTGAATCCCGGCTTCATGATCATGTCCTTTGTTCGTAAAATGAGTTGAGAAGCCTTTGTCACATATTTGAGTAATACTCAAAAGATAGTTCTCAAGCTCTGTGATGTAAGTGACCTTGTCGAACATAATCATGCCATTTGACAAAATTTCCCTCACCCACTATTTGACCACATTGGTTCCTGCAAACCCTTTACATAACCTCCTCGAATAGATTTAACATCTTTCAGCCAATGAAGAGTTCCAGTCATATGTCTAGAACCTCCACTATCCATTATCCAACAAGATCTCGAGAGCTCCTACACATAAGGTAAGAGTTTAGTGAAACAAGGAAGTCCAAGCCTTCTTGGTCTTGGTTTGTTTGAATTTATCATACAACTCATATTCCAAACAATCATCAAACTTACAATCAGTTAACCCAGTGTCAACCTTTGAACCTTTACACATGAACTCTTAGGCTTATCAATATCAAACACATTAGGTAACTTTAAGTCATTCTATTTAACCTTAGCTACCTAGTTTTAACCAAAATAATTTTTCTTTAATTGTGAACTCTCACAAACCTCAAAAACACTTTTTGTTGGTGCAACATCGACATGTCGTTTGAGAATTTGTGTAGGAAGAAACCTCGGTGGAGTTGTGCGCTTCACATTTGTAGTTTTAACCAATGGTTTCTTAACCACTTTCTTTTGAGCAGGATCATGTTGGAATCTATTAGGACATAAAATGGAACATGTGTCCTAATTCATTACAGTTAAAGCATCTTCGTCGGTCTACTACTCTTTCAACCGGTGAAGAATGATTAACGACTCTCTCACGTTCTTCTATTTCCTTGAAAAACTCTTGATTGTTTTGTTTTCGAAAAGTTGCTACCTTTTTAGATTCAGACGTTACACCTTTAACAAAAACAATTTTCTTAAAATAATCTTTTTGTTTTCTCCCGTTAAAACCAACATTTTTCCTCTTATGATAAAAACTTGTTTTAGCAAACCTCTTAAACTCCATCTTAGGTTCATGCATACAAGTTTTACAGTTAACACTTTCAGTAGCCAAATCATCACATAACACTTTGTTAGCCACCTCCACACAGACTTCACTTTCACAGTAAGAATTATTGGTAGATTTTTCAAAGTTCACATCCATCATCTTAGCAAAAAAATGTCTTGGGATCATTTAGTGGAGTGTTAACTACTACATTCGTCAACTTGATAAACCCATTAGGTTGTTTTGGAACATAGGCATTCCAAATAGGAGGCAGAACAAAATGATATCCGAAGCCATTTTGCTTATTCCCAATACCAAAACTAGCTTGTTTGAGAATATTATAATCAAGCACATATGATGAGGCCTTGTAACTCTTAAGTAACCAACATGCTTAGTTTCAATCTTAATAGATTGTAACTCTTGATTAGGAGCGGCATTCTCATCAATATGGCCATTGATGGCAATCTATTTATCCTCAAAAGTGTGTTAAAGCATGATAATTGTTTTCTCATCTTGTAAAATCCTTGTCCATAAAGTTTTCTCACACTTTTGAAGTTTATCATAAGCCTCTTTTACTTATGAAAAAGATTATCATAGTTTGTTTTAAGTGTTTGAATTTCAAAATCTTTAAAATCACGCTCATCACAACCCATCTCACGCTTTTCACATTTAACCACATTAGATTGAGAGGCTACCTAGATTGCCATTAATGCATGATGATCAGTCAACTCAGCATCTACTAGATTCTCTTTCATTGATTCCACTTCTTGATCTAGAACCTTGACAGTTTCTTCTTCAATGTCATCCTCCCCAAAGTCAATTTTGCCATGAGGAATTTCTTTTCCATTACCAACCTACAAAAATTTCAAGAATATCGGGTGGCAAAATAGATTGAAAGAAATCAGAGGGAATAGGATAAATCCTGTCATAAGATTTTTTCCCAGATTCCTCATAATCATCAGTTTCATCAGTAATGTCCTCGATGATGACAATATCTTCAACATCTTTTACCTCCTCAATCAACATATCTACAATTACCTCCTTAGCAACTACTTCAACAGCAACCTTCTCTTTGATCAGCTCCGCTAAATTTGCTTGTTATGCATAGTTGTTGTAATTAAAACCTTTATCAAGATGAGTAGTAGCATGATAAGCTTTTATTGGAGATGCGTCAGGTTTCTTTCCAGAATTGGAAGATTCAACATGGTGAGAAGAATTATGGTGATAGATTTCTTGACGATTGTAATCCCTTCCAAATAGATTGGCACTATTATCACCCATTTCTTTGTTTGTGCATTCCCTTTTGAAGTGACCCTTATCTTTGCAAAGAAAACATCTCACTTTTGACTTATCAAACCCCAATTTGGATGAAGTTCCATCCAAGCAGTTTTTCCTGGTGATCTCTTTGAAATGTTGAGCTTGTCAGATAACACTTGCCATGCACCATCTGATATCAATCCTCTCCGTTTTCTCAGGATCAATTTGATCATAATTCTTTTATTTCATGCTATAATTCCCGATCCTTCCAGCTATCAGACACTCACAAGATTCTAGAACGAATCCTAGAAAAGCCATGTGTTTTTTGGCGTTGTCAGCTATCAGACCATTGTTGTTCTTGATGTTTACAGCAATGTTACATTATAAGATATTAGAATTTTCAGTTTGAGGTTGAGAGGTTTGATCAGGTGTTTTGATTACAGAATAACTACTTGAAAATGAGGTGTTTGTGGAGTTTGTGAAGTTTGTGATCCACTAAGTTGATTACCCACAAAAGTATTTCCTCAGTTTAGTAAGCAGTTTGAATCTTCAGGTTTTGAGGTACCACAGATTGAAAACTCTTGAAATACAATACAATATCTTGAGTAACGGTGGTAGTTTTCATCTTCTGCTTCTTTCTCAAAATCCAATTCTTGTGCTTCTATCGTTTCGATGAAACAAGCTAGAGTAACTCTAGCATAACAACAAGATTAGATTGTTGTATCATAATGAATGTTTCCCAATCCTCTGGTAAAGCATCGGCCAACTTGTCAAAGTATTCGAATTCCTCTTTATCAATGCCCATTCTCTTTCTTAAGCAGCACCATCTTCAATTTCCTCATATCCGGATTTCCTCTATCCTTGTTTATAAGTGCTTGCATGATCGAATAACATGAGCCATTGTGATGAAGAAATTAAAAGATCTCAGGAATTGCTTGTTGAAATAAGTTCAACATATTCTTCTCTATAAGAAACGTCACCTTGTCGACTTTAGGAATTTGTGATAGTCGGCAACTTGTTCCATTTTCATTTTTTGGGATCATGTATTCTTTTTCGACAACAATCCACGTGTCATAATTCCCTGCTTGAACGTGGGTTTCACACTTTTCGTCCCAACTTGGACAATCTTCCATTATAAGAAGCTTCAGTGGCTTATTAGAAGTTCCCAATTAGGTAAGATTAAGTTTCTGAGGTAAAGTTGACAGTTGTGTTACGAAAGCACTTAAATCTTCCATTTTTGAGAAATAATAAAAAATCAAATACAATTAACCCACTGTCCGTATAAGTGTCAATCAACATATAAGTCTTTCATGAATCCCAATAAGCGTACAAGTCCTTTTATCCGTTTAATATGTATCCGGCATATAAGTCATATCAAGACTTATCCAGCGTATAACTTTTTATCCGGTGTATACACCTATCCGCTCAGATCAAACATATTCGGGCAAAATATCCGCTGATCAAAATAGTAAACGGATAACACCATTTTGACAAATTAATGATGAATTAAGGCTTGTTTTGATCTAAAATTTGGTAGGATTATGCACGATGTATAGACGAACAGTTTGTGAAGAACTTATAAGATTTTGATGGTGAAATAAATGTGAATAATGAAAAAGTCTTCAAATGGACATCTAATTGACAATTACTTGTGTTCTCAAAGAAAATACGAGCCTAAAAGCTCTGATACCACTTGAAAAGACATCGAATCGTTCAGGATCGACATGAATTTTATCTGATCTTTAACATATAGTGCGTAATTCAAAATCAGATGAAATACTCAAGGAATACTTTAATGGTTAAGAACTTTTATATCATCAATTATCAATTAGTAAAACTGATATGACTCTGAAGTAAACTCAGAATTCACAAAACTAGTTCATGAACGGATAAGAACACTATTTATAGTGTTCGGAACTTAGACAACGATATATGACATATACAACGTATATAATATACGACGCATATGTACATATACGCTCGTATATGTTCTTATCGATCATTTACATTAAATCACTATTTCCCAAACTGAAATACATATAAATTAATGTCCCTAGCGGGCTTATCATTGGGCTTCTTGGAACTCTTCAGCTTTAAAGTCTCATCCTTAACGTGGTTCTCGGTGAGAGTACTAGCTAAAGTGAATGCATCATGGAGGATTTTTGGGTCACGTCTCAGGACAGAATCTTGGATTTTCTTAGGCAACCCCGAGGTGTATTTATCGATGGCACGATTGAGAGGAGTGACCATATGCGAAATGAGGAGGCTAAATTCATGAAAGTGGTCATTATATGTGACATTATCACCACCTTCTTATTACAATCCCCAAAATTAGTCCTCTACCCTCTTGAGTTCATATTTCAGGCAGAATATTTTGAGCATCAGTTTCTTGAATTCGCCCCATGACAAGGCCATGGCAACCTCAGCCCTGAGAGTGCTTTTTATTATTCCACTAAGCGAGGGCACCCAAGTCAAAGAAACTTGAGGCGTAGGTCGTTTTCATTTCTTCCGAGCATTCATAAAGGAGGGAGACACTCTCCATATGCTCGAACCATTGGAGGAGGATGGTTGCACCCTCGGTAACAACGTATTTGGGCGGGTTAGAATTTGTGAATTTCTTAAATGAGCAAACAACTTGGTTTGATGTTACGGATGTGGTGGAGGCATTTACAATTTGGAGTAGGGAAATGAGGATTGTAAGGGATTCCACAATCCCCTTAGCAACGCAGGATGACATGTTGCTGCCAGAGTTGCTGGGGCGACGGGTACGGTTAATGAGGCGGGAAGCATACTGCGAGTCTATGAGGATACAAAGTGTAAAATGTAATGAGACTCGGGAAAGTTTTTTAAATATATGGGCTTTGCATAAAAGAAATGTAATGATTTAGTAAAAATTAAGTAATTCGATAATAAATTGCGGTTGAGATTGTGGTCAGGGATGAGAATCTAATCATTTATGAGGAAAATTTAAATACCTTTACAACTTGGAAAGAAAAGTTAATAAATAAATAGTTAATCACCATTAAAGAACTGAAATAAATATTGTGTGGTTAGGAGTTCATGAATCACCATGATTACTTTCCAACAAAATGTGGAAATATCCAAACATCAAACATTAATACAAAATCTCATTGTTGGATCGTCCATGTATCACCATGGATTAGTTTCAGCAAGAATAATTAAAATCGATTAAAATTGAGATATGAGGAATTGAGGTGAATGGTCAGGTTATCCATGAACCACCATGGCTTTTCCCTTCCATTTTTTTCAACTAAATCAACATGAAGTAAATTCCAGCATTAAAGGTAACCATCACATAATCACGATGACCACTAAATGTTTTGAATCACGTGATGTATGTTTTGCTTTGCCCTGTAAGTTCAAACATTATGCTCGGAATCCCCCAGGAAAGGAATAATATATTTCCTTAGGTTCTCGGAATCTTTTTGCCAAGGCCCGACTCATATGATTCTCCCTCTTCCAGTTACTACAAAAACCTGACATATGTTTAAGCCTTAAGGAAACAGGATTAAGAATAAAATTCGTGGGAATTCTTAAAGAATTTCCCAAAATAAAAAAATAAATATAGGGTTTGAGAATTTTGAGACTCTGGCATAGCCTCGGAATTGTGCGTGTGTTTTGAGTACAATAATAGTGATAAACAATTAATAATTAAGCTATGAATAAAATTTAAACAAATAGGTCACATGTATAAACACGTATATGAACCCTAAGCATGCTACTAGGTCGTTACCACTAACCACTTATACTAATCCTTCGGCTATGACACCAATTTGTCACCCCACAACCTAGCGGTGAATCATGCAAGGGCACGTCACAATTTGAATAAGAGCTCAAAAACACTAAATAAATATACTGACAATAACTAATTAATTTATTTCATATCAAGGTACACACGTGTTCACAAAATAAAAATAAACCAAAAACATTACATCAAACTTAAAGAAAAGAAATTATTCAATGTTTTAAACTGAAAACTTAAGGTCCAAACTAAGCCTTCCAACTATTATATATATTGTTAACATAATGATGAGGAAACAATAAAAATTTAAGATAAATATATATACATCATCATCATCATCATCGTACTCAGTATATCCCACCAATAGCAAAGCTATGGTAGGGTCTGAGGAGGGTAAGATGTAGACAGCCTTACCTCTACCCCATAGGGATAAAGAATCTGCTTCCGGTGAGACCCCCGGCTCGACCCATAGGTATTATATATATATATATATATACATATATATATATATATATTATAAAAATAATTCCTTGTGATAATGTGGATTACATCAGTTAGCATAACATAAATGAAAGCTATCTTTTCACCCGACCCAAACGTGGTGTCGAGTTACTCCGACAACGAATAATCATACTATGAGGATGAGGATGAGGATGAGGATGAGGATGTGGATTAGATACCAACTAACCATAAAAATTGTAAACACATAGTCATATAGCATTTAGCAACCAATCGAGCAATATCACAACAATGAAAATAGTGGAATTGTTTTTAAATGTCTACTTGTTTACTAATTAAAAGTAGGGTTTTATGTACGCATAAAGCCCAAAACAAAATTGTAAAAAATGGAGTGTGATTACAGTCACACCCCAACCTAAGGCGGAAATACCGGGCGTGAGATGATTGCTCAAAACTCTCAAGGTACTATCATGCAATAATAAATGTGGCAATATATATTAAATTCAATTAGTTATTCAAATTAATTAAATACAAACAAGTACATAATCCATAAGATACAACAAAACAAATTTATATTTCCAATGATCTTGTTTAAAATTCTTCTAACTTTAATTCTTCATTAAGTCCTCATCAATTTGCAATCAATTCATACGATAACCTGCATATGCGCATATGTCACACCCTCAAAATCCACTAACGGAGTTTTACCGTCAGAGGGTGTGAACTGGCAGGATCGGAATCATTAGTTACAACCAAACCAAAGAAAACGTTTAAATGAAAAATAAATGCGGAAGCGTAAAACCTTAATTCAAAAGTTGCGTCACGCAGGACGACTTAAAACCAAATGTAAATGTTAAAATTAAGTTTGCAGAGTAAGATGTTTAACAATTAATGCATGCTCCTAAACCGCGCGCCCCGCCTCGGCTACCTGAGAATAACATACTAAAAGTGTCAACACAAGGTTGGTGAGTTCACAAGTTAAATAAGGTAAATTGTTTAGCGTTTTGCGTAACCTCGTTACGATGTTTAAATGTTGCGTAACCCCGTTACGACGTTTGAGTGTGTAACCACGTTACAGCGTTTAAGTGTTGCGTAACCCCGTTACGGCGTTTGAGTGTGTAACCACGTTACAGCGTTTAAGTGTTTTGCATTACCAGATAGTGTTATGTCAAATTATATATCGATAGGTAGCTAATCTATACAACAAGTATCGCTAAGTGGTTCGCGACCGAAGCTGACTGTTTATCAAGTGCCCGTCACCAGGTCCTCCAGACCATGGTAAGTGTTAGCCAAAATTTACACCCACTCAACCTCCAGTTGAGCTTAGCGTCGGGTGGGGTTTGTCAAACCCAGTAGTACTACCCAAAAGTGACTCGCTATTCCAAATATTAACCGGTCCGATGTGTGGGACTTCAAATGTTACGTATGCCGCTTAGCCTTTACAAGTGATATATAATTTATAACAAAATCTTTCATATGCGTTTATCTCAGAAAATATGTTTATCGGAGTATGTTATCTCCCCCAAGTGAAAAACGTTTGAAAACAGTTTAAGAGTGGGGTAAGTGAACTCACTGTTTGCGAAGAATATCCGATCTAGATCACCAAGTGATGCGCGTCGTAGAAAACTCTCTAGCGTTCTAAAATAACAAAGAGATTTTCTAAGTATCGGAATGTTTAACGAGTCTCTAGACTCGGCACATAATACCTATGCACGTAACATGTTTCGTGTTTCGTTTGTGAATCGTGTGTGACTTGAACAAGTACAATTGTGATACGATACATGAGTGAGCAATTACTTTCGTGTCACGTATTAATAACATACTTATTAGCAATTATTCCCGTAAGGGCATTTTGGTCAACAAACAAAGACTAACTAACCATTATTCCCCATAAGGGCAATTTGGTCAATTCATGGCAATCAAACTAGCAACTATTCCCCGCAAGGGTATTTTGGTCAAAATACAACAATTATATAAAAACTATCATATTTCATGCATTCCTACACAACTCAGCAGCTAGTTTCGTTATGACAGAATTTCTACTTGAAAGATTACACTAGTTCACCGATTATAACGTCTCAATTAATTCACCAAAAATTACCACAGAAGCATACATATCTTAGGTTTCCAGAACAGGTTTTATCTTATTTTTATTCCATATAGATTGCTCATAATGATCAAAACACTACAGTAAACTCATATCAGTCAGATTCATGCGCAACAGAATGTTATTTGAAATTCCCGTTAAACGAAAAATCCAATAAATGCAAGACCACTTGGGTTTGGTTCCTAACCCAGTGAGTCAACTTCCAGAAGTGGAACCAACCCAATTGGTCTCGTGGTTCATGAGATATAACATTTACAACATAACCTAACAGCAGGTCTAACAGCTCAGCTTTGCATCACGTTTTTGTAAAATCATAAAAGTATACTTCCACTTATCCAAAAATTACGAATTTATACTTCATAGAAACTAGACTCAACCTAGTTTACTGCAGTACCCACAATCTCAATCAATTTTCACGTTTACACTTCGTTACAGTCAGTTAAACATCGTATATACATTCTGTCCAGAATCTGTTCACATCAAAACTCAACAAAATAACAATCTATGAACTATTATGCATCCATATAACCCTCTAGACACTATAACTACTATCCATGCATATCAATCACACCATACATACAAGATTAGGGTTTGTGTTTTAATTCAAATCAAGAACAACAATCAATCATGTATCAATATCTATCTAGTTTATCAATCATCATGAATTCAACAACCATCATGTTAACTCATACATACTTATCAAAATCGGCTGCCTAGGGTTCTTAATTAACCCATTAAACATCAAAATTAAACAACAAGAAGGTAAAGGATGATCAATTATACCTTCCTAGCACCTAGTTCTTGGATTAAACACTTGATTAGGGTTTGTATGTGTGTATGAAAGTGACGGCAGCCTTGGAGAGGGGAGGTGAGAGCTCCGATCGGGATTTGGAAGGAATAATAATAATAGGTTAGGGTTTAGTTTAGGATATATTTATAAGCAAACAAGTTACACTCTAGTCCTTCTACTTTCAAGTGTTGTTTTTCTAGAACATTCCATCATACTTGAACAATAAGTTAACATGACCATAGTATTATCACATAGCACATAATCCTAACACATAATAATCATATAATTATTGTTTTTATGTTTGTCGTTTATTTATCAATCGTTTGCGTCAACTCGTTTGCGTTTCGGTGCAAATCCCGAAAGACTACCCATGAGTGAGTGTTAAGCGTCATTTAAACCCTAGTTTAAATGTAATGAAGTGTGCGTTATAGATTCAACGATCTTAAAGTTTGAATTGACGGAGTTGAGTTAACGGAGTTAACCTGGAATTGACGATTGTCACATCATTCCCATGTTAAAGAATTTTCGTCCCGAAAATTTGAATCAAGTCGTGATGAGAGCCTGAAAAAAAAGTAAGAAAGATTTTCAGTTTGTCATATCATCCCCTAGTAGAAAGAAATTTCGTCCCGAAATTTAGTTCATACCTCCGGTCCGAAAATTTGAATCAATTCGTGATGAGAGCCTGAAAAAAAAGTAAGAAAGATTTTCAGTTTGTCATATCATCCCCTAGTAGAAAGAAATTTCGTCCCGAAATTTAGTTCATACCTCCGGTGATGTTTGACGGTTTGCCGGGTTTCGCGGTTTTCGGTGTTTGGTTAGCCCTTCGAAAAGGTGAGGATACTTTTTCATCATGTGATCCTCGCGTTCCCATGTGAACTCCGGTCCACGTCTCGAGTTCCAACGAACTTTAACAATTGGAATTTTGCTGCGTTTGAGCGTTTTGGTTTCCCAATCCAAAACCTCGACTGGTTCCTCAATGAACCGTAACTGTTCATCGACTTGTAGTTCCTCCAAAGGGACTACTTGGGTTTCATCAGATAGGCATTTCTTCAAATTTGATACGTGGAATACATCGTGTACGCCACTGAGTTCTGTTGGTAGATCCAGTCGGTACGCCACCGGACCAATGCGCTCAGTTATCCGGTACGGACCAACATACCGTGGGTTGAGTTTGTTTCGCTTACCAAAGCGAACTACACCTTTCCAAGGTGAGACTTTGAGTAACACCCGATCGTTTACTTGAAATTCGAGAGGTTTTCGGCGCTTGTCGGCGTAACTCTTTTGGCGATCTCGTGCTGCTGCCATGCGATTTCGGATTTGAACAATCTTTTCCGAGGTTTCGAGTACCAGTTCCGGACCAGTGATTTGGCTATCACCCACCTCTGCCCAGCAGAGTGGTGATCGACACTTCCGTCCGTACAGCGCTTCAAACGGCGCTGCCTTAATACTTGCGTGGTAGCTGTTATTATACGAAAACTCTACCAAGGGTAAGTGGGGTTCCCAACTTTTTCCGAAATCTAAGATGCATGCACGCAACATATCCTCCAGGGTCTGGATAGTCCGTTCACTTTGCCCATCCGTCTGAAGATGGTATGCGGTACTCATATCAAGACGTGTGCCCAGTGCGCTTTGCAGCGACTTCCAAAAGTGTGAGGTAAAACGAGAATCTCGATCGGAAATGATCGAGACAGGCACTCCGTGTCTCGACACTACTTCCTTCATGTAGACACGAGTCAGTCTTTCCATTTTGTCTGTTTCTTTAATTGCTAAGAAGTGTGCCGATTTAGTCAATCGGTCAACGATCACCCAGATGGTATCGCATCCCGTCGGTGTCTTAGGCAAACCCGTAATAAAGTCCATTGAGATTTGTTCCCATTTCCACATTGGGAGTTCCGGTTGTTGCAGTAGACCAGATGGTTTCTGGTATTCAATCTTGACTCTGGCACAAGTCAAGCATTTGCTCACGTAGGTGGCAATGTCGGCTTTCATGTTCGGCCACCAGTAAAGTGCCTTTAAATCATGATACATTTTATCTGAGCCAGGGTGGATAGAATATCGGGACTTGTGAGCTTCGTCCATCACTAGAGTTCTCAACTCTCCGTATCGTGGAACCCAAATCCGGTTCTCAAAATATCGGACCCCGTCCGATCTGGTTTCAAGTTGCTTGCTCATGCCCCGCATGAGTTCCGATGGAAGATTATCATCTTTCAAAGCTTCCAGTTGCGCACCGCGAATCTGATCGGGTAAGCTGGCATGAATCGTAAGTTGCAATGCTCTTACTCGTCTGGGTTTTTCTGTTTCTTTTCTGCTGAGGGCGTCGGCCACCACATTGGCCTTGCCCGGGTGGTACTTGATGGCACAATCATAATCTTTGAGCAGCTCGACCCAACGACGCTGTCGCATGTTCAGCTCCTTCTGATCGTAGATATGTTGGAGACTCTTGTGGTCGGTGTAAATGGTAAACTTGGTACCGTACAAGTAATGCCTCCATATCTTTAGAGCAAACACTACAGCTCCGAGTTCCAAATCGTGGGTCGTGTAGTTCTTCTCGTGAACCCGTAGTTGTCTAGAGGCGTAGGCTATAACCTTCTCGAGTTGCATCAGCACACAACCGAGACCTTGTATAGATGCGTCACAGTGTACCTCAAAGTTTTCCGTTCCCTCGGGGAGAGCTAAAATAGGGGCGCTACAAAGCTTGGTTTTCAACAGTTGAAAAGCGGTTTCTTGCGCGTCACCCCAGTTGTACTTAGTGCCCTTGTGAGTCAAAGCGGTGAGGGGTTGAGCAATCTTTGAAAATCCCTCGATGAAACGCCGATAGTAGCCGGCCAATCCTAGGAATTGTCGCACCTCAGTCGGAGTCTTAGGTGCTTCCCAGTTTTTGATGGCCTCTACCTTACCGGGATCGACATGGATACCATTCTCGTTGATCACATGTCCTAAGAAGTGAACCTCGCGAAGCCAAAATTCACATTTCGAGAGTTTAGCATACAGTTGTTCCTTCTTCAGTAGTTCCAGAATTATCCTTAAATGCTCTTCGTGGTCAGTCTCGTTCTTGGAGTAGACGAGAATATCATCAATGAAAACAATCACAAACTTGTCGAGGTACGCCTTGCATACTCGATTCATGAGATCCATAAATACGGCTGGTGCGTTGGTTAGGCCAAAAGGCATAACCGAAAACTCGTAGTGACCATACCGTGTTCTGAAAGCCGTTTTTGAAATATCTTCTTCGCGCACTCTCAGCTGGTGATAACCGGATCGTAGATCGATCTTCGAGTAGTAACTCGATCCCTGAAGCTGGTCAAACAAATCATCAATTCGGGGTAAAGGATAACGGTTCTTGACCGTCACTTTGTTCAACTCCCGGTAGTCGATGCACATTCGGAAAGTCCCGTCTTTCTTTCGGACAAACAAGACAGGGGCTCCCCATGGCGATGAGCTAGGTCGGATAAAACCTTTATCCAACAAATCTTGCAACTGGGTGGACAACTCCTGAAGTTCCGCCGGTGCGAGCCGATACGGGGCTCGTGCTATGGGTGCTGCACCGGGTGTCAACTCGATCTGAAATTCGACTTGACGAATAGGAGGGAGTCCAGGTAAATCCTCCGGGAAAACTTCCGGAAAGTCTCGCACAACCGGTATGTCTTCAATTCGTTTCTCCTCCGCGGGTTTCTCAACAATCTGCGCCAAAATTGCCGGATGACCCTTTCGTAAATACTTCTGTGCCTTCATAAGGGTAATGACGCTGGTGGTCATGCCGCCTCTCTCGCCTCGGACCGAAATGATCTCGCCAGAAGGGGTGGTAATATGGACGATCTTATCATGGCATATAATCTCCGCTCGGTTCTCAGATAACCAGTCCATGCCGACAACGACATCGAAACTACTAAGCGTAAAAGGAATAAGGTCGATGTCAAAGACATGACCTGACAGTTTCAACTTACATCCCGCAAGTATATGAGTTGTTATTACAGTTTTACCGTTAGCTAATTCAACAGGAAACTCAGCGTCTAACGGGGTTGGAGTAAGGTTTAAAAGTTGGCTAAAGGCCTTTGACACAAAACTCCTATCAGCTCCAGTGTCAAACAAAACAGAAGCAAAACAATCGTTTATAGGGAACTTACCAGACACCACATGCGGATCTCTGCGGGCTTGACCCGATCCAATCACAAACGCTCTTCCTTTGCCATTTCCTCCACCGTTACTGCCACTTCCATTGCCCCCATTGTTGTCATTATGTTTTAGCTTGGGGCAATCCTTCCGGAAATGACCTTCCTGTCCACATTCAAAACATCCCTTAGTCGTCATCGGTTGTTTAGGAGCACCCTTTGCCGCAAGGTCTCCTCTACAGTCCTTCGCTAGGTGACCTATCTTTCCACATCTTTGACACTTGACACGGTCACACTGACCAACATGATGAAAGTTGCACCTGTTGCACTTTGGATACTTCCCAACATATCCGCTCGAAACCTGCCCGCTACCGTTGTTGTTGTTGTTGTGATTCTGAGTGTTGAAACTCCGAGTAAATTCGGGCTTACGGTAGTGGTGTTGCGGTGGGAGGTTTGAGGATGAAGATCTGGTGTTGTCGAACTTTGTCTTCCCGCTGTTCGGGTTGCTGTTGTTGTTACTGTTGCTGACGTGGTCATTACTCGGGTTGTCACGGGCTTTAACAGTCGAACCCCTCGGTGGTAACGCACCCTGGGTCACAGCCTGATCCGTCAGTTTGTGAGCCAAACGGATCGCTTGTTGGATCGTGGCTGGTCTGGAAGACGTCACCATACCCTGAATCTGTGGTGCTAACCCATCAATGTACATCTCTATTCTCTTGCTCGGCGGATCCACCATCCGCGGACACATCACAGCCAACTCGTGCGAACGAGTAGTGTAGGCTTCAATCTCCGAACCTACCATCTTTAGTGACCAAAATTCTGATTCTAACTTCGAAATTTCTTCCCTCGGACAGTACTCCTCTCGCATCATGCTTTTGAACTCCTCCCAGTTCATCGCGTTAGCCAGTTCCAATCCAAGGATCTGGACGTTCGAATTCCACCAAGTGAGGGCGGAATCCTCAAGTGTCCCAGCAGCGAATTTGACCCTACTGGCAGGGGGACAGTTACACATCTCAAAGGCCGACTCGGCCTTCTCAGCCCAACGCAGGAAGCCTATAGCTCCCTCAGTGCCCTTAAACGTACTGGGCTTGCAGTCTAAGTAGTTCTTGAAGATACATGTTCCATTCGGACCTCCTGTTTGATTTTGAACGTGTGCAGCTAAAGCGGCAGCAACATGGTCATTCAGCAGGGTTTGGAGTTCAGCTGCAGTCATGCTGATGTTACCACGTCCTCGTCCAGCGTTTCTTCCGGCCATTTCCTAGAATCATAGAAAAATAATAGTTCGGATGGAGACAACCCCTCCATCTAAGTGTCATCATCACTAAATGTCGTCATCTGAGGACACCTCTGAATGTGCCTCCTCCTCAGCCGGTTCCTCCTCCGGTTCTTCTTCGGGTTCCTCCTCGGGATCTTCCTCGGGATCCTCCTCGGGCTCCTCTTCGGGATCTTCTTCAGGTTCTACATCAGGCTCTGCCTCGGGCTCTGCCTCAGGTTCTGCTACGTTCTGGGCAAGTTGCATTTGTAGGATATCGCAACGTTCTAATGCTATTTCGGTTCGGGTCCTTGCTTCTTGGAGTTGCTCTTGCAAGTCTATCATCTCGGCTTGTATCTTCATCATAACCTTGGTTTGTTGCTCACTAGTCTCTTGCATTTCTTTCATTGCCGCTGCCATGCGGGCAATCTCCTCCTGAGTCTCGGTTCCATCTTTAAACAGTCTGGCAACATTTTCTCTAGTGTAGCGCATGTAACCCACATCACGCTCCAAACAAGAAACGACAGCTGCGAGAACTCGCTCTACAGGTTCGGTTATAGGTGGTAGAGTGTTAGGGTAAGCAGGGTGGTTCGGGTGAGGCAATGGAGGAACTTGTTCACGGTAGACCATACGTCTGATCATGTTGGGGTACCACTCCCAGCTAACGTCGTTGTCATACAAGCCTCCGGATAGGCGGTACCTCTTTGGTGCAGGAGCTTCGAGTTCCGGGACTACGCGGGGTGGCGAGGCAGTAGGTAACTGCGGTTCCTTCCCGTGAGCATGCGTCATCGAATCGGATGATGATGAGGGTGGCGTCGACATTTCTACAGGTAAGCCGTGTATATGCGCGCGTATGAGTAAAGGAGGTAAGGGAATAAGATTTCAAGAGTACACAAACCTATGCAGTGCGTATCATTATAACTAATGGGTCGTCGCGGTTATAGTCTAGTATGCATGCAGTTTCTAGTTCGCTATAACCAATGGCTCTGATACCAATCTGTCACACCCTCAAAATCCACTAACGGAGTTTTACCGTCAGAGGGTGTGAACTGGCAGGATCGGAATCATTAGTTACAACCAAACCAAAGAAAACGTTTAAATGAAAAATAAGTGCGGAAGCGTAATGTAAGGCCCCGTTACCGGTAACCCTACTTTCGTGTTGGATTTACTCATAAACACAGTTCTAAATATCAGAGTTAATTAAAAACTTTACGTGGAATATAAAACTTTCATAAAACATTACATATCAATTCATAATCATGTCTTTAAACATTCCTCTTGTCTTTCAAAATCAAAACGTAACTTATAAAACATATCGGATCTTCAGATGCCAGGCTTTAGTCTTCTGCCATGTGTCCTCCACTCAAGCCAGCTGTCTCATCCTACTCACCTGCGTGCATACTAAAAGTCAGCTACGCTGAGTGAGTTCTAGTTAATCATACACTACCATACAATACCTTGTTACATACATACGTACTTAACCTCATAACTTTCTTTCATACACACATAAGTACTCATACCTTCATTCTTACTTACATACTTTCTTTCTTACTTACATACTTTCTTTCTTACTTACATACTTTCTTTACATTCATAATCATACGTTTTAAAGAGCCTTTCGCCCTATAACCTCACAGATATTATAAGGGTCTGGTCCCTAACATCACAGATATTATAAGGGTCTGGTCCCTAACATCACAGATATTATAAGGGTCTGGTCCCTATCATCACAGATATTATGAGGGTCTGGTCCCTAACATCACAGATATTATTAGGGTCTGGTCCCTAACATCACAGATATTATTAGGGTCTGGTCCCATGTTTTCGAATATTAGTAGGGTTCGATTCCCTCTTCGTTACCATACAACCATACATCATACCTCGAGTATTATTAGGGCTCGGTACCCCTTTCGTAACCATACAACCATACAACCGTCATTTCCTTCTTTTATTAACTTTCTTACGTTCATACACATAAACATACATATCATACTTGCCATATTTATAACGTTACAACCTGACAGTACGTGCAATATCCGAAGATCGTTCACGAACCATCAAGCAATCATTCATACATATCACATATATCACCTATGGCATACACTCATCACTTTGGATAAATGTATTAACAACACATCAAGTATGCACACAGCCCCGAAAACATAACAAGGAATGGGGCTAGGAACTCACCTGGATCCTGTTACGCTCGCCGTTGATTGTAATTCCTTTCTTTAACTGGGCTCGGCTAACTGTATAATATTTACACATATCAATTACTACTACTACTATTACCACTACTCATTTTCGATAACCGCCTTAACACATTTTCCATTAGGTTTTTAATTTATTTCATAAACGAACTTCACTTCAGGCGAATCTTGGAAACAACTTGGTTCTGGCTTGATTCGATCGAATAGGAACACGTTCGATCGAATAGGAACACGTTCGATCGAATAGACACACGTTCGATCAAATACAACACTCATTCGATCGAATACAAAACTCATTCGATCGAATGAGTTGGAGACCATTCGGTTGCTTCCCTATTCGGTCGACTGGACTTGTTCGATCTACACATTCGATCGAATGGACTGATTCGATCGACTGATTCGATCGAATGAGTCTGATTCGACTCCTTCAAGCTGGGCGACGGAGAAAACTACGGGTTTTCCAGATTTTCCAGATTTTTGACCCAAAATCGAAGTTTTTGACATGGAAATGCTCGGTATTGAAAGGGCTATCGATTCCTAGTACTTTTAAACACAAAGGCTTGCATTTTGACACCAAAACAAGGCGGTTTTTGACCCGAAAACTCAAGTTACGTTTTTGCTCGATTTGAGGCCGAAATGGTTATGAAAACGGATGATTTTCGAGAGGGACTTACCAAAAACGACTAGGAACAAGATTGTGAACTCGGATTTGTGATTTGAGAACTTTCTCTCTCTAGTTTCTCTCTCTAGAATTGAGAGTGTTTGGGTGTGGGTGTGAAAGGGAGTTAGTGAAATGGTATTTTGGGCTCGGGATGGGTATTTATATCTCTCGAGCCCACGGACCCAATGCCCATTCTCATTTAACCCATCTTACGTAATCTAAGCCCATGACCCGTTCCTTTCTCGACATTAAATAACTAAAACGTGAAATTACTAAACATAACTTTCTTTTATTTATCATATAAAAATTTTAGGATGTTACAAGTCTTCCTCCCTTAAAGAGGTTTCGTCCCCGAAACCTAACTATTACATAAACAAACTAGGGTAAAACTTGCGCATCTCATCCTCGACTTCCCAAGTAGCATCTGATCCCTTGCGGTGTTTCCATATCACTTTGACCAAGGGTATAATCTTGTGACGAAGCTGCTTCTCCTTGCGATCAACGATCTTTATCGGTTGCTCGATGTAGTTCAATTGTTCATCAACCTCGATGTCCACTAAGGGCACGTGAGACGTGTCATCAGCTAGACACTTCCTCAGATGAGAAACATGGAAGGTTGAATGAATTCCTTCTAACTCATCGGGTAAATCCAGTTTGTAAGCTACTTCACCCACACGTTTTACAATCTTGAACGGTCCAATGTACCTCGGACTCAACTTTCCTCTTTTCCTAAAACGGATAATCCCCTTCCAAGGCGAGACCTTAAGCATCACATAGTCGCCAACGTTAAACTCAATTGGTCGTCGCCGCTTATCCGCATAAGACTTTTGTCTGTCTTGAGCGGCTTTCATTCTTGCTTTGATCTGATCGAACTTTGAAGACGTTTCTTGAACCACTTCTATACTTCCCATTTCCTTCTGACCAATCTCACCCCAACACACCGGGGTTCTACATCGTCTACCGTACAGCATCTCAAACGGTGGCATACCAATACTCGAATGGTAACTGTTGTTATAGGAGAACTCTGCCAGATGCAGATGATCATCCCAACTTCCACCAAAATCTAAAACGCAAGCACGTAGCATATCCTCAAGGGTTTGGATCATCCTTTCAGACTGTCCATCGGTTTGAGGATGATACGCCGTACTGATGTTCAACCTCGTCCCCATAGCTTCATGAAATTTCTTCCAGAACCTCGAAGTAAACCGTGTATCCCTATCAGACACGATCGATAACGGTACTCCATGCTTGGTTACAATTTCTTTAATGAACAAGCTTGCTAACGTTTCTGACGAGATGGCCTCTCGTATGGGCAGAAAGTGAGCACTCTTGGTCAAACGGTCCACAATCACCCAGATGGTATCATGTTGCTTAGCTGTACGAGGTAGCTTAGTTATGAAATCCATGGTGATGTGTTCCCATTTCCACTCAGGTATCTCTAGCGGTTGCATCTTCCCACAAGGCTTTTGGTGTTCGGCTTTGACTTGTAAGCAAGTTAAGCACTTACCAACATAATCCACTAATCGCTCTTCAATCCTGGCCACCAGTAATCTCTTTTCAAGTCTTGGTACATCTTTGTAGCTCCTGGATGGATTGAGTACCTTGACTTATGAGCTTCATCTAAGATTCGACTTCTAAGATCACCATGGCGTGGGATCCACATACGGTCGAACCTAGTTTTAACTCCATGAGTGTTTTCCACCAACTCATCTTGCTGGCCATAAATCCTTTCTTTCTTTACTAACCCTTCATCTACTAACACCTCCGACTGCACTTTGATGATTTCTTCAAAAAGACTTGAGTTCACAATCAGCTTGTATGACTTCACTGTTGCAAGGACTTCCTCATTCTTACGACTTAGCGCATCAGCAACCACGTTAGCTTTACCGGGGTAATACTTAATCTCACAGTCGTAATCCTTTATCAATTCTAACCATCTTCTCTGCCTCATGTTCAATTCTTTCTGCTCGAAGAAGTACTTTAAACTCTTATGATCGGTATAGATAGTACACTTAGTGCCGTACAGATAGTGCCTCCATATCTTAAGAGCATGCACTACAGCTGCTAACTCCAAATCATGCGTCGGATAAGTACTTTCATGGACCTTCAACTGTCTGGACGCGTAAGCTATCACCTTCCCTCGTTGCATCAACACGCAACCTAATCCTTGATGCGAAGCATCAGCACAAACAACGAAATCCTCGTCACCATCGGGTAGAGTAAGGATTGGAGCTTGCGTGAGTCTCTTCTTCAATTCTTCAAAGGCTTCTTCTTGAAATTTTCCCCAGCTGAATACTATCGACCTTCGGGTCATACCGGTCAGCGGTGCGGCTATCTTGGAGAAACCTTCGATGAATCTCCTGTAGTAGCCGGCTAACCCTAGGAAACTTCGTATATCAGTCGGATTTTGCGGAGTCTTCCAATTCGTTATCGCTTCAATCTTAGCTGGGTCCACGGTAATCCCTTCAGGATTAATCACGTGACCTAAAAATTGCACTTCTCTTAGCCAGAACGCGCACTTCGAAAACTTGGCGTACAACTTCTCTTTCTTCAGTGTCTCCAATACCTCTCTCAGATGCTCAGCATGGTCAGACTCGTTCTTTGAATAAATCAATATATCGTCAATGAAGACGATAACCGACTTATCCAACATCGGCCGACACACCCTATTCATCATGTCCATAAATGCTGCAGGAGCATTTGTTAGACCGAATGACATTACGAGGAACTCGTAGTGTCCATACCGCGTTCGGAACGCTGTCTTAGGGATGTCTGCCTCCTTCACCTTCAGCTGATGGTAGCCTGATCTGAGATCTATTCGTGAGAACCAACTTGAACCTTGCAGTTGGTCAAACAGATCATCGATCCTTGGCAAAGGATATCTATTCTTTACCGTAAGCTTATTCAACTCACGATAGTCTATGCACATTCTCATACTTCCATCCTTCTTTTTCACAAACAAAACCGGTGCGCCCCACGGAGAAACACTCGGTCTTATGAAACCTTTGTCGAGGAGTTCTTGCAGTTGTGACATCAATTCCTTCATCTCGGACGGTGCTAGACGGTAAGGCGCTTTCGCGACGGGCTGGGCTCCTGGTACTAGATCTATCTGAAATTCTATCTCTCGCTCAGGTGGCAACCCCGGAAGATCCTCAGGGAATACTTCTGGGTAGTCGCGCACAATAGGAACATTCTTCATTTCTTTCGTCTCGGCCGTAGCGTTGACAACATACGCCAGGTAGGCACCGCACCCTCGCCTTAACAAACCCTCGGCTTTTATCATCGAAATGACATTAAGTCCATAACTCTCCTTATCACCATAAACCGTCACCGCACTACCATCCAATGACTTTAACCTTATCATCTTACTTTTACATACTATCTGAGCCTCAAACTCAGACAACCAATCCATACCCAAGACTACATCGAACCCTCCTAAGGCCATAACATACAAAGTAACAGGGAACTCATGTCCCTCTAACTCTATCTTACAATTCTTCATAATTTTTGTTATTTTCACCGAAGTGTCACTTGCGGTTTCTACTACAAAAGTTTCAGACACTCGGTAGCCTTTCATTTTAGCTAGTTTACTAAACGTCGTAGCTACAAAACTTCTATTCGCACCAGAATCAAATAATACAGAAGCGGAAACATCGTTCACTAGAAACGTACCTGTGACGACATCCGGAATCTGCCTGGCTTGTTCCTGGGTCAGCATGTAGGCTCTAGTTCTGGGCCTAGCTTGATCGGCATCCTTCTTTCCACTACCTCCAGCTACACCTTCAGTGCACTCCCTTGACATATGGCCTGTCTTGCCACATTTGTAACATGCTGGCTTCGCACTGCACTCATTGGCATAATGCCCTACCTTCCCATACTTATAACAGGCATTCGACCCCATTCTGCATTCTCCACCATGAGCCTTTCCACATTTGAGACAAACATTAGAACTTTTACCCCACTTGCACTCACCACCATGCCTCTTTCCGCAGGTCTTACACGATCTCTTCTCCCACACTTTTTGTTTCTTATCCCTGGAGTTCCATAACTGAGTACCGGGTCGTTTAGCAGGAGTGACCCCTTTCTTCTCTTTCTCTTCGTCCCTTTCCACCCTATCATCCGCGGCCACGTCAGCATAGACCATTTCCGCGAGTCCAACAGCCGAATCAAAAGTAGCAGGTTGAATCGCCCTGACTAACATGCGGACCTTTTGTGGCAACCCCCTCACATAACACTTGATTCTCTTGACTTCAGTGTCAACCATGTCAGGCACCAACCTAGATAGTCGGTTGAACTCCGTGGTATACTCACGATGCGTCATCATACCGGCTTTTAAATTCTGGAACTTCATCTCCGTTCTTTCAACCTCGGCATCTGCACAGAACTTCTTCATTACCAACTCTTTCAAATCTTCCCACTTCATCCCTTTGATCTCTTCACGGGTCTTCCTCTGCTCCACACTCTCCCACCAATACATAGCCTCATCTATGAATGACTGAGTAGCATAGCCCACAGCTTGGTCGGGACGGCATTCGCTAATGCGGATAACCTTGTCCATAGCGGTTATCCACTGGAGAGTAGCGATTGCGTCTCCTAAACCAGTCAGCTTAGGCGGGTCACAACCTTTGAAGGACTTATAGCTGCACCCACCTTGTCCTCCTCTCCTATCATCGACTTTCACAGACTTATCCCCACTCGAGGCCCCTCTTTCACCTTCCCCATCCCTTCTACCATCACCACCCGCTCCTTCAGCAGTTCGTTCACGGCTTCCAGCAGATCCTTCGGGATTCAGGTTCTTCACAGCAGCAACTACAGCCTGAACAATGGCTGCTTGAACTGCAGGGCTAAGTTGAACTTCCTCGTTGTTGTTCTGGTCTCCTCCAGCTGCGCTTCCTTCATCTTCGGTGTGGGAAGCTTCTTCTACCGAGGGTTGCCGGACAAGACGAGGCCTGCCACGACGCCCAGTGCGACCCCCAGTTTCAATAAATTCTCCAGCTCCAGCCATCAGTATCCTATATGAGAAAACACAAACATCATCACTCAAGGAACTATCTAGTACAAGGATAGTAAGGCTAACAGGTAATAACAGTGGCCAGTTGTGATTAGCTGATCACGTTACTTTCCGTGTCATATACACTTCCCTTTATGAGTCTATTTGTGCTGGTTCTACTTAAGCAGTTTGTCAATTTAAACAGTCAATTATTCCTATCCCTATCGTTCACATATCCTTTCTTTTCTCATTAACAATTATCATTTAATCATACACCTTACCTTTACTGATCTTGCTTGAGCAACACATGGCATTCTTGAACTGGCATCTTCTTTCTTTTCTTACTTAAATCCCATTCTCTGTTCGAGTCTAAGCATGTAGGATGCTTAAATCTCTCGAACTTTGCTCTGATACCAACTTGTAAGGCCCCGAACCCGGTAGCCCTACTTTAGCGTCGGATTTACTCATAAACACAGTTCTTCAAATCAGAGTTTATTAAAACTTTTCGCGGAATATAAAACGTCAATCATTTGTTACAAAACATTAAATCTTTTCTCTGATACCAACTTGTAAGGCCCCGTTACCGGTAACCCTACTTTCGTGTTGGATTTACTCATAAACACAGTTCTAAATATCAGAGTTAATTAAAAACTTTACGCGGAATATAAAACTTTCATAAAACATTACATATCAATTCATAATCATGTCTTTAAACATTCCTCTTGTCTTTCAAAATCAAAACGTAACTTATAAAACATATCGGATCTTCAGATGCCAGGCTTTAGTCTTCTGCCATGTGTCCTCCACTCAAGCCAGCTGTCTCATCCTACTCACCTGCGTGCATACTAAAAGTCAGCTACGCTGAGTGAGTTCTAGTTAATCATACACTACCATACAATACCTTGTTACATACATACGTACTTAACCTCATAACTTTCTTTCATACACACATAAGTACTCATACCTTCATTCTTACTTACATACTTTCTTTCTTACTTACATACTTTCTTTCTTACTTACATACTTTCTTTACATTCATAATCATACGTTTTAAAGAGCCTTTCGCCCTATAACCTCACAGATATTATAAGGGTCTGGTCCCTAACATCACAGATATTATAAGGGTCTGGTCCCTAACATCACAGATATTATAAGGGTCTGGTCCCTATCATCACAGATATTATTAGGGTCTGGTCCCTAACATCACAGATATTATTAGGGTCTGGTCCCATGTTTTCGAATATTAGTAGGGTTCGATTCCCTCTTCGTTACCATACAACCATACATCATACCTCGAGTATTATTAGGGCTCGGTACCCCTTTCGTAACCATACAACCATACAACCGTCATTTCCTTCTTTTATTAACTTTCTTACGTTCATACACATAAACATACATATCATACTTGCCATATTTATAACGTTACAACCTGACAGTACGTGCAATATCCGAAGATCGTTCACGAACCATCAAGCAATCATTCATACATATCACATATATCACCTATGGCATACACTCATCACTTTGGATAAATGTATTAACAACACATCAAGTATGCACACAGCCCCGAAAACATAACAAGGAATGGGGCTAGGAACTCACCTGGATCCTGTTACGCTCGCCGTTGATTGTAATTCCTTTCTTTAACTGGGCTCGGCTAACTGTATAATATTTACACATATCAATTACTACTACTACTATTACCACTACTCATTTTCGATAACCGCCTTAACACATTTTCCATTAGGTTTTTAATTTATTTCATAAACGAACTTCACTTCAGGCGAATCTTGGAAACAACTTGGTTCTGGCTTGATTCGATCGAATAGGAACACGTTCGATCGAATAGGAACACGTTCGATCGAATAGACACACGTTCGATCAAATACAACACTCATTCGATCGAATACAAAACTCATTCGATCGAATGAGTTGGAGACCATTCGGTTGCTTCCCTATTCGGTCGACTGGACTTGTTCGATCTACACATTCGATCGAATGGACTGATTCGATCGACTGATTCGATCGAATGAGTCTGATTCGACTCCTTCAAGCTGGGCGACGGAGAAAACTACGGGTTTTCCAGATTTTCCAGATTTTTGACCCAAAATCGAAGTTTTTGACATGGAAATGCTCGGGATTGAAAGGGCTATCGATTCCTAGTACTTTTAAACACAAAGGCTTGCATTTTGACACCAAAACAAGGCGGTTTTTGACCCGAAAACTCAAGTTACGTTTTTGCTCGATTTGAGGCCGAAATGGTTATGAAAACGGATGATTTTCGAGAGGGACTTACCAAAAACGACTAGGAACAAGATTGTGAACTCGGATTTGTGATTTGAGAACTTTCTCTCTCTAGTTTCTCTCTCTAGAATTGAGAGTGTTTGGGTGTGGGTGTGAAAGGGAGTTAGTGAAATGGTATTTTGGGCTCGGGATGGGTATTTATATCTCTCGAGCCCACGGACCCAAGGCCCATTCTCATTTAACCCATCTTACGTAATCTAAGCCCATGACCCGTTCCTTTCTCGACATTAAATAACTAAAACGTGAAATTACTAAACATAACTTTCTTTTATTTATCATATAAAAATTTTAGGATGTTACACGTAAAACCTTAATTCAAAAGTTGCGTCACGCAGGACGACTTAAAACCAAATGTAAATGTTAAAATTAAGTTTGCAGAGTAAGATGTTTAACAATTAATGCATGCTCCTAAACCGCGCGCCCGCCTCGGCTACCTGAGAATAACATACTAAAAGTGTCAACACAAGGTTGGTGAGTTCACAAGTTAAATAAGGTAAATTGTTTAGCGTTTTGCGTAACCTCGTTACGATGTTTAAATGTTGCGTAACCCCGTTACGACGTTTGAGTGTGTAACCACGTTACAGCGTTTAAGTGTTGCGTAACCCCGTTACGGCGTTTGAGTGTGTAACCACGTTACAGCGTTTAAGTGTTTTGCATTACCAGATAGTGTTATGTCAAATTATATATCGATAGGTAGCTAATCTATACAACAAGTATCGCTAAGTGGTTCGCGACCGAAGCTGACTGTTTATCAAGTGCCCGTCACCAGGTCCTCCAGACCATGGTAAGTGTTAGCCAAAATTTACACCCACTCAACCTCCAGTTGAGCTTAGCGTCGGGTGGGGTTTGTCAAACCCAGTAGTACTACCCAAAAGTGACTCGCTATTCCAAATATTAACCGGTCCGATGTGTGGGACTTCAAATGTTACGTATGCCGCTTAGCCTTTACAAGTGATATATAATTTATAACAAAATCTTTCATATGCGTTTATCTCAGAAAATATGTTTATCGGAGTATGTTATCTCCCCCAAGTGAAAAACGTTTGAAAACAGTTTAAGAGTGGGGTAAGTGAACTCACTGTTTGCGAAGAATATCCGATCTAGATCACCAAGTGATGCGCGTCGTAGAAAACTCTCTAGCGTTCTAAAATAACAAAGAGATTTTCTAAGTATCGGAATGTTTAACGAGTCTCTAGACTCGGCACATAATACCTATGCACGTAACATGTTTCGTGTTTCGTTTGTGAATCGTGTGTGACTTGAACAAGTACAATTGTGATACGATACATGAGTGAGCAATTACTTTCGTGTCACGTATTAATAACATACTTATTAGCAATTATTCCCGTAAGGGCATTTTGGTCAACAAACAAAGACTAACTAACCATTATTCCCCATAAGGGCAATTTGGTCAATTCATGGCAATCAAACTAGCAACTATTCCCCGCAAGGGTATTTTGGTCAAAATACAACAATTATATAAAAACTATCATATTTCATGCATTCCTACACAACTCAGCAGCTAGTTTCGTTATGACAGAATTTCTACTTGAAAGATTACACTAGTTCACCGATTATAACGTCTCAATTAATTCACCAAAAATTACCACAGAAGCATACATATCTTAGGTTTCCAGAACAGGTTTTATCTTATTTTTATTCCATATAGATTGCTCATAATGATCAAAACACTACAGTAAACTCATATCAGTCAGATTCATGCGCAACAGAATGTTATTTGAAATTCCCGTTAAACGAAAAATCCAATAAATGCAAGACCACTTGGGTTTGGTTCCTAACCCAGTGAGTCAACTTCCAGAAGTGGAACCAACCCAATTGGTCTCGTGGTTCATGAGATATAACATTTACAACATAACCTAACAGCAGGTCTAACAGCTCAGCTTTGCATCACGTTTTTGTAAAATCATAAAAGTATACTTCCACTTATCCAAAAATTACGAATTTATACTTCATAGAAACTAGACTCAACCTAGTTTACTGCAGTACCCACAATCTCAATCAATTTTCACGTTTACACTTCGTTACAGTCAGTTAAACATCGTATATACATTCTGTCCAGAATCTGTTCACATCAAAACTCAACAAAATAACAATCTATGAACTATTATGTATCCATATAACCCTCTAGACACTATAACTACTATCCATGCATATCAATCACACCATACATACAAGATTAGGGTTTGTGTTTTAATTCAAATCAAGAACAACAATCAATCATGTATCAATATCTATCTAGTTTATCAATCATCATGAATTCAACAACCATCATGTTAACTCATACATACTTATCAAAATCGGCTGCCTAGGGTTCTTAATTAACCCATTAAACATCAAAATTAAACAACAAGAAGGTAAAGGATGATCAATTATACCTTCCTAGCACCTAGTTCTTGGATTAAACACTTGATTAGGGTTTGTATGTGTGTATGAAAGTGACGGCAGCCTTGGAGAGGGGAGGTGAGAGCTCCGATCGGGATTTGGAAGGAATAATAATAATAGGTTAGGGTTTAGTTTAGGATATATTTATAAGCAAACAAGTTACACTCTAGTCCTTCTACTTTCAAGTGTTGTTTTTCTAGAACATTCCATCATACTTGGACAATAAGTTAACATGACCATAGTATTATCACATAGCACATAATCCTAACACATAATAATCATATAATTATTGTTTTTACGTTTGTCGTTTATTTATCAATCGTTTGCGTCAACTCGTTTGCGTTTCGGTGCAAATCCCGAAAGACTACCCATGTAGTGAGTGTTAAGCGTCATTTAAACCCTAGTTTAAATGTAATGAAGTGTGCGTTATAGATTCAACGATCTTAAAGTTTGAATTGACGGAGTTGAGTTAACGGAGTTAACCTGGAATTGACGATTGTCACAGCATAGAATATAAATAATTTTGTCAACACATGGTTGAGTGAGTAAAACACCAGTTTTTGACACTAAAATAATAATATATAAGAGAAAACGCAAACTGTTCCTGTGAGATAAACAATTAAGCCATAACATATAAACAATTCACACATGTAATATAGAAAGGGATAAACCGTTCCTATGCAAATCGGACATTGGTTACCAAAGATGGGTTGTCGGTGAAACCATTGTCATGCGATTGGACGCCGGCCACTACGACGGTCGTATGATCATACTATTAATTATGGAACTCTCCAAATGCGGTAAAATAAAGAAAGTAAATAAATAGCAAGTTAGGCATAAACTGATATACGCACAATGTTTTACAGTTGCAGTTGAATACTATATAATTGGTAAATAGATAATGTATGCATATGTCCCTAAAAGGTTTTAAAATAAGTAAAAAGGGGAGTGAGATACTCACCTTAACAATTAAGCAAGATAACGATTCGTTAAGAAAAATAGTTAGATCAAGCTCTTCGGGAATTACCGACGAGATATCCTAATTACAATAGTTGTGGAAAATAAACATGAATTGAATAACGAATCTAAAACTAGATAGAGATTCGGGACATTGATGATTGAGTGAGTTCTTGCGAAACTTTAATATACATAGATTTATTATTACTTTAATATATAGTATATCTTAATTATTAAAATACTTAAATATTTATTTATAATGTTTTGGATTATTACATATAGAATATTTTTAATTATATAAACTTATATTTATAGAATACTTAAATAAATAACTATTTATAATTTTCAATAGATTATATAAAGAGAATTGTTTTAAATAATTATTTTAAACTAAACATACATTTAATATATATATATATATATATATATATATATATATATATATATACACTATTAAAGAGATTAATAATCAATAATAAATGATAATGTGTGTATAAACTATAATCTTTTATAAAATACTTGAATTTATATATTTCAACATGTTAGTTAGTAAGATTATATTAAATATATTTTATATTAAAACTTTATTAATTTTAATAATATAACATATATATATATATATATATATATATATATATATATATATATATATATATATATATATATATATATATATGATCAAGATCATGAGAGAACCTTTTTGAAATTGAGAACCATGAGAACCATTTTAAACCACAAACAATCCAAAAATAAAAAAAACACAAAAATGAAAAAAGTAAAAAACCAAAATTCTTATTTTAACATCCCGGTTTCATAAAAAAATAATAACTCGATTTAGCCAAATTATATACACATATGTATAATATATACATATATATACATTTACATGATTTTTTTATACACATGTGTATATTACGTAACTAAAGATTTAATAAAATTATACATAGGTGTATAATACGACGTTTTTTTTATTTTATTTATTTATTTTTTATTTTTTTAATGAAACTGGAATGAAATATAAGAATTTTGGTTTTTTTACTTTTTTAAAAATTTTTTTTATTTTTTGTTTTATGATTTTTTAAAATATTTTTTTCAAAGGTGTTTTAGTGGTCCAACATGATTCTCAAAGTTCTCAATTTGCAAAGGGTTTTCTTAGGATCCTTACCCTATATATATATATATATATATATATATATACACACGCATATATATGGTTTTAACCAAGGTTTGGAAAAGTGATCGGTTAGTATGTCGATTTTGTAAAAATATTGATTAATTAATATGTTTATAAAATTCATAATATGATTTAAATTATTAAATATATTAATATATAAGCTTAGTTGAATTAATTAAATAAAATAACCCAAAAACGGGCTGGGGTGGCTCGAACCCGCAACCCCAGCCACCTGAGTCTTAAACTTAACCACCCAAGCCAACTGCGCTTGGGTGCTAGATGGTTATAACACCAAACAGAATGTTTATAACTCGCAGACCAAAATCCCAGATTATACACAAACCCTAGAATCGTAATTCGTAAATTCGTTAAAGGTTGGTTCAATTATTGTTAGGGTTATTGATTAATGAGTACAGACGAATTGGTTACACTAATTAATTACAGTAAACGAGTTAGATCTGATCAACAACGTTGCAAAGGAACCAACAACCCTAACTGGCTCAAGAACACCCATAAGACGATTGTTGTGACGTAATTAAGCATAGGGGTTTAATTGAAGATGACTGCAAGGTTGTGCGGACGCGAGTAATAATATTATTATTGCTTCAATGGTGTATTAACGAATTAGGTGAAAGCCAATTTATCAATTTGTCATTATGTATCATATATGATCTGGATTCCTAATTACTAGTGTCGGCATGGTCGATTAAGATAAGTGATATAATAATCCAAAATTAATTCCAAGATTATAACTAAAATTAAGGTTCAAGAAATCAAACGTTTTACGGGTTAGGGTTTGGATACGGGTAAACATGTTTGGTAAAACGGTAGACGGGTTAATGGATAATAATATTCATAATTTGCACATAGGTCCTTGGATTATAGAGGTGGAATCAAAATAGGAATAAATTATAGTTTCCGATTAAAATTGAATATGTTTGGAAGTTGTTTTAATATATTAAATAATTACAATAACAAATATTAATAAAATAATATTAACTCGAATAACATGATATTTTTTTGGAAAATTTTCCCGAATATAAAACGGGTCGGGTAATAGATATAAAATATAAATTTGAAAATCCGGTTTGTTATAATTACTCACAATAAATCTGCAATTTGCCTCCCTGGTTTATATCGTCGCTGGATGGGTAAACCACTGAAATAGATTTTGTGAACTTTGGACCACTATGTTTCTCCGGCGGGTTATTCTGACTTCTGCCGTCAGTTGACCCATCGTTGACTCGTTAAAAATAATGGAAATTACTATGTTACCCTTGATTCCTTTTATAACAAAACGATCTACCCTGTTTCCCTTTTTGATTCCATTTCCGGCGATTCCCTCTACCCCGTAATATTCCATTTTCCGGCGTCCGATTGACGGATGTCTCAATCCAAGTCAAGTCAAATCTCCTCGGGTTCACCTTCCAAGCCTTCCCGTGCAGATGACCTTTGTGTGAGATGCTCATGTGGTGCCGCGACATGTTACCGGATATCTAGGACCGATGCAAACCCGGGTCGTCGATTCTTGTGATGTGTAAGTGTTTAATTACTCACGAATTAGGGTTCTAGTCTGTTAATCGATGATGATTTGATATGTCGTGTGGCTTAGGTCAATTTTAAGGGTAATTGTTCTAATCTGTGAATCGAATTAGGGTTGTTTGTTTGTTGATATATTTAGTCCGTTACAAAAGGGGAGTTATGGATGATCCCACATGCCCTAGTTGTGAAAAGGTAATTCAAGCAATGGTGAAGATGATGAACAAGAAAGATGATTTTGCAAGAATGAAAACCAAAGAAGTAACAAGCTTGAAGATGTTGCTAGGAATTAGTTGGTTTTTGTTCTTCGTTTATGTGTGTGTTTATTGATTAGTTGTTAACATTGTATTTGTAGTATGGGATAATGTAATCTTTGTTGTTGTTGTTTTAGTTTATGTTATATTTAGAGCTTCTTGTTTCATCTATTCACTTTAAATTTACATTCCACATTATCAGTCATGTTGCAGCCATGATCAAACTGAGAATGTCGATTTAGGGAAGGATGAAATTGAGAATGTGCAGTTTGACCAAGACAAAAGTCAAATGGAAGACAACGAATAACAATTGGGTGAAGATGAGTTGATGGCTTATTTAGTGAAGAACATGAAATGGATCCTGGTGATGATTATGACCTTGAGGTTTTGAAAGCAGCTTTCAAGTATACCAGTGAGTCGAAAGAATATTACTATCATGATCCATATGAAGACGATCCAGTGTGGGACTCTGACTGGTCAAATGATGATTGTCATTGGAAGTAACAATGTACTTGGTTTCTAGTATTGTTTGCATTTGAATTGTACTTTAAGTTGACATGATTAAATGTATTGTAATGTTTTCATGATTTGACTACATGCTACTATTTTTAAAAGCTTTAAACACAAACTGTGAAAATAACAAACAAACCATCATATCCCAAATCAAACACACATTCTAGAAGTCTTAAATTGTTTCAAACACAAACCATGATAACACCCACATGGTACTAGCAAGTGCAAACAAAGGTCTTAAATTGTCTCAAACACACACCATCAATGTTACTCAAAAACACCTTGTTGACATCATTATGGTTGACTTGGTGCCTTGCAAGTTCTGATGTTGTGTCCGTAACCTCCACATCTCCCACAACTTTTTTCATGCCCCAACCTGGTAAGTCTTCCTCCTGCAGAAAACACTTCCTGAACCTCATTAATCTTCATCTTCCTTTTCTTGCTAGCTGCAAATTTCTTCTTCTCACCTAGTGCCTTCTTCCTGCTCTTCTTCGGTCTGCCAATCTGAGTATGATGTTTAGGTGGAGTTATTATTATTGGGAATTTTGAGGGTGCCTACATATCAGGGCCTGGTATTGGCCTGATTTGGTGCTTATAAACCTTCTTCCAAGTGTCTAACCAGTAAGCTTTATCAACCCACTTTTCCAATGGACCGACAGGCATGTTGTTTTCTATCATGTCATATAGGGCTGCCACAACATGTTTGCATGGCATACCTGTCAAGCCCATCTCCTGCATGTGCAAGTCCTATCCTCCACATTCACCACACATTGGCTTCTCATACTTTTAACCTATGAACATAATTGCATATTAACAAAAGATTGGTTGTAATATCATAGTCAGGCAAATATTAATACATGGTAAGTCACTTCATCAACCATCATAATTGTCAATTTGCTTGCTTCTGTTTGGATTTCATCCCATGCTTTTGTTGCTTGCGGTGTTAATGGGCCCCTTGCAGTGGCTTGCATCTTCTTCACAGTCACAATCCTCATGGTTATATACTCTCTAATATACTCCAAGCATGTAATGATCGGCTTGTCTCTTGCTCCAACAAGTTGCTTGTTGAAAGATTCACAAAGGTTGTTCAACAACATATCACTTTTTGCCTTTCCTGAAAAATGTGATCTTGACCATCTTGCTGCCGGGATCTCACTAAGCCAGAGAAACATATCAAGATTTGTTTTCTTAATCTCCTCCATTGCCATGTTGAAGTATGGGACAGAAGTGGCCGATGCTGCCCTATAAAACAAGCCTTTGTACAAATCTCCCCTCCAGGTTTGCCTCAAGTTCTCATTGATGTGTCTACAACAAAACTGATGCTCAGCCCTAGGGAAAACACTCTCAACTGCTTGAATAAGTCCCTATTACAGTCAAATCACCATAATTAGTGTACTTGAGTTAGCCTGTTACAAATATATGCTAAGTGTACATACCTTTTTTCAGTCACTTATGAAAGTAAAATCGGCATCATGAGGCAAGTCAAGATCATCTCCAAGGATCATGAGTTTGTGCATTCAGCTTCCACTATTGCAAAGGCAATAGGATACAAGCAATTGTTACCATCCGTCCCGACAGCAGTCAAAATCTGTCCGGGGTATTTCCCTTTCATAAAACAACCATCTAACCCAAGAAGTTCTCTACCAAGCAATTTAAATCCTTTAACCAAAGCAGCATAACACACATATATCCTTCTAAATTGCCTTGTTTTAAGGTTAGGGTTAGCACATGGTTCAACATCTAATTTAGTGGAACTACCTGGGTTTGCTTTAAGAAGCTCATCAATATAGGATCTGAGGTGGGTGTATTGTTTGGTGTGGTCACCATCCTTCCTTTGCAAGGCTATTATCTTAGCTCTTCGCATCTTGGATTCAGAAAGTTGAATTTGATGCGTCTGCTAGAATCTGGCCATCAATTCTTTGGCAGATAAGTTGGGGGTGGTATGTAACTCAACCTCAATCTCTTTGGCAATAGTAGACATTGTGTACAGACCAATTTTTCTACTTTTGAGACACTCGTGTTTTTTTGGAACGGCCTTCACACACCAATTATCCTCAAAAGATTGTCTTGAGATGTGCAACGTCCAAGGGCAAGTGGGTTTCATATCCCTTTTTCTTACCTTCAACTTTTCCTGACTTGACACATTTGACCCTTTACCAGCAACCAAATTAGGATTGGTCCCCAAACAAATCACCCTAAACCTTAAAGGATCATTCTTTTTGATATACAAATCTCTTCTTCCATGAAGAGCATAACTCTTAACCATCTCATTCAATGTTTCCTTTAATGGTATTAACTGACCAACAAAAAATGGACACTCATCATCATTATTCCTTTCTTTCCCCTTAAACTTTCTTAGCTGACTATTCAAGACACTCAAGCCCTCATTATCAGAGCTCTCATAGGTATCTATGAAAGGATTTAAAGCATCATCATCACTAATATGATCACCTACTGCTTCTACCACATCAAAATCTACGATAGCTTTATACAACCTCATGTCAACTTTTACATCCTCCAAGGGTGTTTGAAAGGCAGCCGTATACTCAGGATCACTTTCATATGACCGATCACTATCATAACTATCATAATCTTCCTCACTAGAACTATTTTCACCACTCTCTTCATGAACACTTTCACCACCCACTTCATGGACACTTTCAGCACACTCTTCATGGACACTTTCAGAACACACTTCATAGACATTTTCAAAGCCAGGTACAAATCCAGAATTATATACCACAATTTCATCACCACTAGTCCTACCATGTTCTTCAAAAATCTCAACAATGTGACTACCTATACCATCACTACCTCTAACCATATCACAAACATCTTGAAAATGATAATCTTCAATCAATGGCTTTAAACCCAAATACAAACTGACACGCGAATGTTTGTAATGAAAACAACAAGCTGTACCACAACCATATTGTAACTTACAGAGTATTCCAACCAACAAACTTTTACAAAATTCAGAAACTTGAACTTCATCGACATAAGTGATCTTCCCCCCTTCGTATCTTCGTTGCCCCTCGGTAGAGAAATACCCTCCATGGAAAAGTTTTATGGTGAACGCATGTGAATAATTTTCACCTATAACAACCGTTCATTCAACCCGTTAACAACATACAAGAAAATAAACAAAAAGTTTGAGCAAACAGTAAAACCTTACCATATAGGTCGTACGGGTCACAATACTCATTGTCCGGCCTAACAGAATACGAGGTCGGCATTGCAATGTGTGCAGATGTGAAGTGCGATGTTAACGGTGATCGGATAAATTAAGGGTTCAATGTTCGAACGTTGGCCGATATTTGGGATTATAGAGCAATTTGCCCTAATTCGGGGGTTTTATTGAATCAGGGGAGATAAATAGTGCAATGTCGAAATTACCCTTCTAAGTTAACAATCAACGACGGGTCAACTGACGGCAGGAGTCCGAAGAACCCTCCGGAGAAACATAGAGGTCCAAAGTTCGCAAAATCTTTTTTAGTGGTTTACCCATCCAGCGACGATATAAACTAGGGAGGCAAATTGCAGATTTCTCATTACTCACCTTAGAATTGTAGGCGAGTAAAAGAAGATGAGGATACAAATATATGTGAGACGACAACTTTCAAATAAAATGCCCTAAAAATATTATATGATGAAATATATATGGAAACGAAAATTTAGACACTGAATTTATAAAAGCCATAACTCCCTTTATGGAGAAAATGAGAGTTAAGCGAGCCGACTGGCTTAAAAAAATAAAATACTCTAGATAAATTATGTAAAAATTTCCTTTTAAAACTAAACTTAACCGAACAAAAATTATTAATTAATTTCTTTTGAAATTTAGAACTGTGATAACCATTTTATACTACAAAAAAACCCATTAATTAAAAAAAATCATAAAACATAAAAAAACGCAAAAATGAAAAAAGTAAAAATATAAAAATTCTTATTTATCATCCCGGTTTAATAAAAATAAAGCATCTCGGTTTTGCTAAATTATTCACATATGTACAATTTGAGGTAAATATGTGCATATGTGTCGTGTCTATCACGTAACTAAAGATTAAATGAAATTATACATATGTGTATAACACGAAGTTTACTTTTATGAAACCGGAATGAAATATAAGAATTTTGGTTTTTTTACTTTTTTAAATTTTCGTTATTTTTTTGTTTTTTAATTTTTTTAAATATTTTTTTTAGCGTTTTTATGCTCAAAATGGTTCTCAAAGTTCTCAATTTCCAAAGGGTTCTCTTAGGATCTTTACCCTATATATATAAATGAGTTAAAGTAAAAAAATATAGTTTTCTAGGAAAAGTAATAATAGATCTAGGATTTAGGCTACATAGTGATAGAGTATTAAATATCTATCGCTTAGGTCTTTTATGTCTTGTGTTGTAGGATAGTAGTGTTTAGAATGTCTTGTCATGTTTAGAAACGTATAAGTCATGTACAACGTATATGTACTTATATGGCGCATGACTTATGCACCTGATAAGACATATACGCCGTATATGTTGGTTATCAATTCTATAAATAGTTTTTAGATTATACGTTAATTGTCCTTCTAGTCCAACTTGTACCTTTTCTTACATTTTAATATCTTCATGTACTATCACTACTATTAACGAATAAAGATACTTTAAGAGATGTTATTGTGTTTTTCACCTTGTTATGTTTTCTTCACATAACATTGAAGAGTAGATATCTTCGTAAACGTCCTTACACATCCATCTGACGAACCTTTCACAAACTTTCAATTGGTATCAGAGCCATTGGCTTCGTGTCTACTTTGAAAAGCTCAAGTTCATCTCTTTCCTACCATATTTTGATCATTCCAGAAGATGTAGCCGTTCAAACCTTACCAAACTTTTCCACATTGTTATATTATTGGTTTCGAACAATATCCTTAAAAGTCAGATAATAACATCTTCATTTTCTCCACAAAAAGTGTCAAAAACATTCACATCAACTTATACGGCAAATAAGGTGGAGCGCATATGTCATATACGTCGTATAACACCTTGTTTTGACTTATCTGGCACATAAATTAAACGTATACATACATAAATCAAACGTTGCATAAGTTTTCAACGTACATCATCAACGAATAAGTAGTTATACGTTGTGTAAGATTTTTGGTTCAAACAGACTTATACGGTGCATAAGGTTATACGCCATATACATGATAACTTGTTGAAGATTGAATATATACGTTAAATGTTACTTATACGTTGTAATGACTTTTACTCTAATGATTCAAATGTGATTTTTGAAAAGAAGACATTGGATCAAATTGATGTAGTCAAATTATTGTGGTTGATTAGTGAAAATGGAATGAGTTTAGCAGTGATCAAGAGATTGTGGAATGGATTCATGAAAGGTGGAAGATCTAATCATAAGCTTAGGGTGTACTATAATTTTTAAGTGTCTTTTATGTTAATGAATAAAGAAATTGATGACCCAGTTCAAGCAATATCCAAGGGAGAGTGCCGTTATTGCATGGAATGTCCATTTGTTTAAACACCAAGACTAAGAAATATACAAGGTGGAGTCTGTTAAAGCATTAAATGTCTATCGCTTAGGTCTTGTAAGTCTTGTGTTGTAGGATAGTAATGTTTGGAATGTAAAGTCATGTTTAGAAATGTATAAGTCATATACAACGGATATGTACTTATATGGCGCATAACTTATGCACTGGATAAGACATATATGCCATATATGTTGGTTATCAAGTCTACAAATAGTTTGTTAGCTTATACGTTCATTGTCTTTCTAGTCCAACATGTACCTATTCTTACATTGTAATATCTTGATATACTATCAATGCTATCAATGAATAAAGAGAGTTTAAGAGATGTTATTGTGTTTTTCACATTGTTATGTTTTCCGCACATAGCATTGAAGAGTAGATATCTTAGTAAAAGTTCTTGCACGTCCATCTGACAATCCTTTCACTGACTTTCACAAAGTTTCCTAGATAGGCTCACATAGTTTCATAATTTCAATTTTTTGTCGTTCTTACCATTCATAGAAAATATTTTATAGTTATTCTAAGACTTTTATATATATATATATGTATTTAATTTTTTTTTCTTTCACCCATCTTATATGTTATTATTCTTCACTAAAAAGATATAAAAATAATAAAAAAAAAAACTAGTTGTAGTGCACATATGCAATACATCGACGTTTTTATTGCATATGTGCACTAGTGTGTATTTTATTTTGCAATAGTGTTGAAAATCATATATGCAATTGTTTGTATTGTATATGTGCAATAATGTTATATTTTATGCAAAAATATACAAAAATCGTTTTAGTGCATTTGTGCCTTAATGTTGTATTACATATATGCAATAGTGTTTATTTCATACAAGCAATAGTGTGTATTGTATGATTCAATTGTGTTGTATTATATGCAATGAAAACTTTTGTGTATATGCAATGCATACTATTGCGCATATGCACTGTATCGGCAATTTTTTAATTTTTTAATTTTTTATTTTAGAGGAACAATATCACCTTATTAGAATGATACAAGAAAAAAAATACAAAATATTTTAAAAAATAATAATTCTTTAAGAGTTTTGTAGTTCTCTCTTTAAAACAACTTATCTCTTGATCTCACCCATATTTATTAGATATATGTTATCGTATGAATAAGTTATGGTCGTTTAAAAATCATGTGAGAAAGTTGATTTAAAAATAAAATTTAGGGAAATATATAGGAAGGGGTGTTAAAAAAATCCGAATTCGTATCTGAAAATTCAGACATATGAAATTTCGTATATTCGAATTTTCATATTCGGTTAGTGATTTTGAAAATTTTCGGATATTTCAGATATCGAACTATGTGAAATATTTATATAATTATTAAATAATAAATATTATATATAGATTTCTCATAATTTTTGGATATTTCGGATATTTGGTAATTTTCGGATATTTCGGACATATTGTTGGATATTTTAGATATCCAAAATAGTTTTAAATGTACTTCTTTAACTTTTATTTTATAATTTTTATTTTTTCAGATATCCGGTTAACCATCCGATCATATGTCCAAAATTTCAGATTCGAATAGTGAAATCCATTATTCGAAAGTCCCAAATATCCGAAGCTAAAATATTTAAAAGTTCGAATGTCTAACTTTGATCACCTCTACTCTATATATAAGTAGAGATGATGAGGTAAAAGTGTAATTATTTTCCTAATAATCAAAAGTTGGATAAAGATGAATGACCAACTTCTAAATATTTTTTAATTCGTGGATGATTCTTTTCAAAAGAGAGATTTACCTGGTTAAAATCCTAAACATATACATTAAATGTTGTAAATATAACAACAAATGTTATCGCTTATCGATTTTTAAGATCTCAATGGGTCCTTAATTATATTGCCGAAGGTACACGTGTGTGTGTGTGGGGGGTGTTGGTGGTGGTGGGGGGTGTTATATATGTACGTTGTTTTGGTGGATGTATTAATAAAAGTTTTTGTTGTTTGTTAAAAGAAAAAAGGAAAAACCAAGGGAGAAATGCATAGAGTAGGCTTTAGACCCCTAATCAAACTTTGTGCCCTTTTAAACGAAGGTCATGATTGGGAACGAGCACGGTACCGTACCGGTTACCGACCCGGTACCGGTACCGAAATTCCTGATACCGAAAATCACTAATTTTTGGTACCCGGTACTGGTACCGAAATATTCGGTTCGGTACCGGTACCGGGATTATACCGGTACCCAAGGGTAAAAAATCAGAAAATACCGGTACCGTACCGTACTGGGTACCCGTACCGTACCGATCTCGAAACTTAAATCTTTGATAACCGACAGTACCAAAATCGATACCCGGTACCAATTTAGTTCATCCCTAGTCATGATTATATAATGTGGGACTTTTAAGCCAAATATGCTACTCATTCCTATCTTCTTTATGTCATGTGGCTGGCAAATGATCACCCTATTTCATGTGACTTTCATGAGTGACCTCATTTTCTTCTTTGCGTCTTCTTTTGTTATGGACTCATATATGGGCTCCTTCATTATTCCTCCATTTGTATGACCCTTGGACCACCAATCTCAAAATTATTACTTGTATCCGTATTATTTTTTGGCTTAATTATTTTTTACTATGCAAAATTTACAACTATGAATTTTTCAAGTAACATTTCATAATGTAAAGTGCTCTAAGCTTTTATGGTAATAAAGTTATACTCACATGCTTTTAAATTCTCACCGTTTTGATGCTCTTCGACTTGAGTTGTCGTTTTCCAAATAATGTTATAGTTCATACCAGGGGCGGACCCACATAGTGTTGATCGGAGGCCCTAGGACACCAATGTTTTTTTAAAATTTTTTAGAGGCGGTATATTAACTTTTTCTTTGACGACGTATTAATTAATAGATGGAACTCATACTATTAAAGTTAACCTTGGTGTCACTAGTTCAAACCTTGGTTAGAACTTTTTTTTCTCTTACTTTAAATTCAACTCAGTAACAAAGCAACAACTGTGTATTGCAGCATGTATATAGTCACATGTTCTTAGACATCAAGTTACATTTGAGTTTTCAAGAGTTATAGTTATTTATGTTAAACCATAAATCCTTTTAACCACATAGTGTAGATCAAAGCCTTATTAAGGTAGTTTATGCATCAGTATGGTATGGAACAATATAAAAAGTACATTTTACTCCTTGAAAATGTTGTTCGGTAGCTATAATGGCCAAACACAAAACAACAATTCTATTAAAAAAAGAAATCTTGATTGTCAATACTGAAAATACATACTAAATCTTACTAAATAATCTGAACGTTTCCTCTATTGACGCTAAACTAAATTGTTGCGGTAAATAAACAGAAGAACTTGGAAATGAGAAGAGAGATTGCTTGCACGTACATGTAGGTAAGTCAAATAGTTATCACAACAAAACACTTAAATGAGACCTCCGCCTCGCCCCAAACCCGGACGACCGACAAGAAAAATCAGACATAGAAAAATGGGACCCCATTAAACAAAAATTCTGGGTCCGTCACTGATTCATACTTTTACGTTTACATAAAGTTTTTAAATTAATGATGAGAATTGTGTATTATTTTTAAACAACTTAAATTTAAATAAATAACCCTTAGCAACTAAAGGGGAAAAACACCAAAATTACATGATTCACAACGGTTTCTTTTAACCAATCAACAAAATAAAATCCAACCTTAAAATACAAACTAGAAAATCAAAAAAACAATTAATTAACAATGTCATCAAACATGCAATCAAAATTCTTCGAACCATTCCAAACATGCTTTCATTTTTATACTATCAAAATATCCACCAGGTAAAACTACCTGTCTCTAGCCAAAAAGAAAAAAGAAAAAAAATATCCAGATCATCCGGATTCAACGAAGTAAGTAAAGACGCCTCAATCCAACTAGCCACGATCTTTCATACCCTACCCGCAACGGCACACTCAGCAAAACAAATGAGCAGTCTTGTCAATCCCGTTGAAACAAATTGAACAGCGGATCGATGGGACATCTATTCCCCAATTACTCATATATACTTTTGTAAGAGTCCTATCGATCAAAATCTTCCACCCAACATGCTCACTTTTCTATGGACGAATTTATTTCACATAGACGTCGAAATCACCCTTTCTAAAAAAAAACATGTCAATCAATTCGATTCCTCAACTGTTTAATGTAACTTGTAATGTAACAATCCAACTTCACGTGTAATGTAACTTGTAGAATCAATTGACATAAATTATTAATTGAGAATCCTCCACTCCTCCGCTAATCGCCCTACCCCAATAAGGCTGAAAGGACCCAAATTATCTGGGTCACAATTCTTAAAACAAGTATTTATTTCTTAAAATATACTGTAATATTAAATTGACTAGTTAGCTTTTATCTGTTGACCTTGTAACAAAAAGAATGCCACAAACAAACTTATAAACATGACATTTTGTTAATAACAAAATAATTTGATATATTACTTAATTAAAAAAGTTACGAATTCAAGTACTCTTATTAAATAATTTTTTATATATAATGCTTCAAAAGTAGAAAGTATCGGTTTAAGATAATTAGAATTTCCGTCACGTATACATGAATACATAATACCCCCTATAGAAATTTTAGTTTGGGCTAACAATTGAGCCCAAGCCAAATATCTTTATTTTATATTTTGATCCATCAAAATGACATACGGATTATAAATAGATGACAAATCAATTATAAACGTTTTATAAAAACGAATGGTCTTAACAAAGCAAACATTTTTTCTTTATCATCCAGAGTAGATAATTTTAACTTGTTAATAGTCTAAAACGAACTTTTGAAATGTTTTAGTCGAAGTGTTTATGATACTTGCATTTATCACTTAGTTTTCCTGGGTAGAGACAAAGTCAACATAATCATCTAAGGGTTCTGGGTTTGAATCCAAAAAATAAAGAAATATGTTTTTAAAAAAAGTTTATCATTTGGTTGCAAGGTTGTAAAAGTCGCTAGCGGACCCTAGGCGATCGACTGGGGAGTTTGGTGTACTCGGAGTACTCGGGGAGTACTCGGACATGGTAAATATACAGAAAATTAATTTTTGGATATTATATATATGTCAAATATCATAAATTTACTAATATTTATAACAAAATAGGTTAATATCAATATAAATAAAAGAAATATATTTTAAATAATAAAATAATCTAAAAAATACTAATCATTAATGAAAAATGATATTTGTTCTTTGATATTATTGAAATACGAATTATGTTTTTTTAGTCAAAATCGGTCCCAAGTTCACCTTTAAGATGTTGATCACATTTGACCGATTTTTATTATCTAGGCGGATTTACAGAAACTCGCCTCGACGACATACCTTGTAGGGAGTACACAGAGAGTACTCGGCCTTGTAATCCTACTTTTTCAACATTGCTTGATTGTTGTAGGGATGAAAATTGGATGCATATTAGAAATTCCAATATTCTACATTCATAGCAAGTAGCATGCATGCAATCTATATTTAAGACGAGAGGGGCGGTTTGGCAATCCTTTATTAAATTAATAAGATGTCTGGTTGACTAAGAGGTCATATCTGAATCAGTCGGTATATCTTTGAAAGTTATCCATTAATTAAGATGCTTCATAAGCCATTAAGAGGTGTAACTAAAGACACTCTACCTATAATGGATTCAGATGTAGGAGGCTAATGAACAATTCCTAAGCTTCTTATAACACAATAATCGTCTTCATTTTTTATGAAACCAACTTTATGGTGTGGCGGTTGTTCACAGTTGTGGAGGCTCGTTGGAGATGGGGGGGGGGGGGGATTTTTTGTGTGTTCCAATTTCGAGAACCAGTAAACGAGGAAACGAATACAATGGAAAGCAAGGGAGTGGTGTGCGGTGGCATAACATAGAGAGAGAGTAGAAAGAGAAAATGTAGTAAAATCATTTGTCGGCCAAGCCTGTTGGTATGAACTGTGTGTGTGTGTGTGTGTGTGTGTGTGTGTGTGTGTGTGTGTGTTACAAGAAAAATTTTCAACTAACGGGGTTTACCACAAGACATGTGACATGCCAGAATCTGGTCATATATCATACTAAACCACAACCATTTATTAATGTAAAAACTCCATTTATTGTTTGTTATTCATTAATTTTCGAGATAGTATTATTACAACGTAAGAAGAATTTAGACAAGTAATACTTCAAAAATACTAAAATAGAATTTAGACACCAGCCACTACAATTCATGAAGCCCAAAACATGCTTAGTTGTTTGATGACAGCCATGCAACCATGATGCAATCCTAACTCCTGATGTTTATCTTAGTAACGTGAGAAAGACATGCTAAAAAATTCAACACAACTGTTGGTGAGTTCATAATTTTAATCTGAAACATGGTCTTTGAATATGCAGATAAAATTAACAATGTTTTATCACTTGATAATTACTCTAGATATCATGATTCAATAGCGTGGTGTCCACCACGACCCAAGCTGACATGTGTTCACTTGTGTTCCTCCTGCCAATCCTTACCATAAACATGGCAATGTGTTTAGTTCAATGTTACACCCGTCCCGACCTCCAGTCGAGTTTTAGCGCATGATATGTCAATCCTAGTAGTAATACTTAATATTACCTCGCCAATTAGTTAACAGTTCGATGTGTGTGAGGACTTTCAATTGGTAATTGCACTAACTATCCATGAGACAAAACACTTTTAAAATATCCAAAATGTTAGTGTATGTCTATCACACCCCAACCTACGGCGGAAATGCCAGGGCGCGAACGGATTGTCACAGCTCTCAAGGTTACTATCATGCACAATATAAGTTTCAATATGTATTTAATGATTTCAAATAATAATCATCTTTTATAAAAATCCAAATAAACGAAGGTACATATATCAATCAATAACAATAAGTCTCATTAAGTTTTCTTCTAGCATAAATCCTTAAGTGATCTTGTACTTCACATCAAACGATAACCTGCATATGCATTGAAAATAATATAGTTTTGTCACCACAAGGTTGAGTGAGCAACACACCCAGTTCAAAGTATAAATAAAATTGTATTTGCAACAAGTCATATGAGAATAACAAAATAACCTAATGAGCAAGTATAACTGAGATGCCGAGAAGCACAAAGCTATAACGACTAGCGTATAATCATACTAGACTGAGATTATGTTGGACCTCTCTGAATGCGGAAGCATACAAAGCAAATAAGCACATAAACAATTAAGCTATAAGTTGTTAACACATAAGACAATAGTTGCGGTTTTGTGTATAAGTATATATGAGAAAGTATATTTACGCATATGTCCGAAAACGTGAGAAAACTAGTAAAATAGGGGAATGTGGTACTCACCTCAAAGATGAACGAAGATGATCAAGATAATGAGAATGCGGGAAATCACACACGAATGTTAAAGCCTAAAAGAAACGAGAGTAACGGATACGCTTAAGCAAAGATTTAAGATTGATTACAACAACTCGATAATAATGTAAAATAATATACCATTATACGTAAAGATTTATAAATTAATTAAATTTATAAAAACCTAATTTAATAAAATTTACTTGATATATATTATTATTTGTTTCTAAGTATCCTTCGTTTATATAAAATTTATTATATAAAATAATTAGTTACATTAATAAACATATCTTGAAAAATATTGCTTTTAACTTTTATAAATATAAGTAATATATAGTTTACTTGATGTCACACCCCCTCATCTTAGGCCTAGGAGTGTGATCAATAGTTGGTACCATATTTGTAAATAAATCAGAGTTGCGGGTTAATGCGGATGACTTTAATAAACATGTGGATTTAAAGTTAAAATATTTACAATACAAAAGACGAGACGAAAGTCTCGTTTAGTTTTACTTGTTTATATATTTTATAAAACCACCATATTTTAATATTTACACAAAGTTATCCGAGCCATCGGATTCTTGAGCTCTTCGTCTTTTAAGCTCTAATCTTGGTTACCTTCAAAATGTTAATAAAATACGTCAGCAACGAATGCTGGTGAATATGCTGACGCTAAAAATACTTTCTTTACTTAATTACCCCTCGAGACCACGTAATCCTCAAGCCCATCTTGGCTTAGGAATAATCAAGTTAAACAATCATTATAAACTCGAGTCTCTACACTAGGTCACCTCAGTAAAACACCCGCAGCGTTTCAACATAACTTAGGTACCATAAATCATACACATGGTCAGTCTCACTCGGATGTTAAGTTAGGTCCATCCCATCGTGGCTGGAGGTCGTGACCAGGCATGGTGCGATGTGCCCCACCGCATACCACATATGTAAGGATCCAGACAAACGTATACTATAGCCTGAGGGCTAGGCTTATACTCTTATTTACAATGTTTTTAGAGACACGTAGCCTCATGTAAAGTTTTACACATAACACGTTTTTTTGTTTGAAAACAAGTTTGTAAAAGTGGGGGCGTATTCACCTTTTCAATAGGATCGGCTTCCAACACCGTCCGTGTGTCTTTCTCCTTGCTATCTCGCACCTATAGTACGAGTATAACTTTTGTTAGTCGGATACACGATCCGGCTTAAGACCTTTAGTCTTATTTATTTCGATGAACCTTTAGTTTATTTCCTCTTTTACTTTAAAACCTTTAGTTAGAAAGTAATCTTTATAAACCTTTAGTTTATTTATAAAACCCTACGTTTCTTTTTCTTTAAGAAAACGTATTCCTTTCTTTATTATTTAAGTATACTCGTTATACTTAAATAATATATTTTATAACAAAGAATAATCCCTATACATATATATATATATATATATATTATTTTGCTTTCTTTATTTTCTTTGTTATATATTTCTTTGTTTATCGACTTGGGTATTAAACCTTCATAATATTTTATTATATTTTGGTCGGGCATCATGCCTACATTTGTTGGCTTAGAAATACCCTAGTCACTTAGGCAGTACTTCGACGCCAATTGCTCTTTTCAACTCTTGGCACGATTCTCGATACACCAACACTTCTTGGCACGCACTTCGAGACGATTGTCAGGATGTTGAGACAGCACTTCTTTCTTGTTTGGAATATCGTCGTGGAATGACACACATCATATAGAGGTTTCGGGGCACGTTTACTCGAGGTGGATCAATGGCATGCTTTTCGAGGTTTAGAGAGAGAGTAGTGAGAGTAAATGTGTCTGATTTGAGGTATGGGTTGTGAGAACCCGTGGCCCTTCTATTTATAGCCAAATTTGGATCCCATCGCGGTACGCGATGGGTCCCTTGGCTTAGCCTGTCGCGTACCGCGGCATAGGCTTGGCCAGTCACCACTAGACCTGCCACGTGGCAGGCGACGCGCCACCATTGCGACACGTGTTGCCACGTTGGTGACACATGGCGGCAGATGTTGCCACCGTGTGCTACGTGTCACACGTGTCACTCGCGTGTCAGACACCCCATCGCGTGATGCGATGGGACTCTCTTCTTGATCCATCGCGTAGCGCGATGGGTTAGGAAATTCAGAATTTACATTTTAGTCCGTGGAGTTTAGAAATTGACGGATTTGGTCCCTTGACTTTTGAAACTTGACATTTATGGCCCAAAATTTACGTGATGGTTACATCCTCCCCACCTTGAAATAATCTCGTCCTCGAGATTGCTTCACGAAAATAAGTGGGGATGCTTCTTTTTCATTCGGACTCTAGTTCCCATGTGTACTCGGGTCCTCTTCGGGAATCCATTTTACTTTCACGATTTTCAAAGTTCGTCTTTTACGTTTCTTTT